>NW_026454369.1:0-8994 GCF_943734635.1 Anopheles cruzii
GGTGAACCATGGTGAACCGCTCGCTACTAATCACTTACTAATCACCACTCACACACACACACTCCCACCCACTTTTCGCACACACCCCGTTCGCTTTCGTCACCAGCAGCGGCAGCAGCAGGGCAGCGGGCAGATTGGTCGGGTGGTCCGCATCGCGCACTCTCGCGGCGCGCGTAGAACCGTCGGGTGGCGTGTTTCGCGTCGGAATGGCTCGCACGGCGGTCGCTCCCGAACCCGATCGGTCTGCCGCCGCCGTCGCCGTCGCCGCCGCCGCCGCCGTCGCCGCCGCCGCCGCCGTCGCCGACCAACACCAGCGCAAGCTGCTGTCATGCGCTGCGCTGTTTACGCCGTCGCGGCCGCCTGCGTCAAACCCGCGCGCGACCGGCCGATACACGCATTTCGCATTCCCACACACACAACGAGTACGTACACGAACTGGTGTGTGTGCGTCGGCGCGGCGCATCGACTCAGCGCGCGCGTCAGCAGACGCACGTTTTTCTTGCGCAGCGTACGCAACCCCCGAACCGGTTATGACAGCGCGCCACGACGCAGAGACGCAGCAGCGATGCGCTCTCTCTCCGCGAGAGATGCTGCCTGCGATGCCTGCCTGCTGCTTTCCATACCACCGCACACACACGCACGTGCAACGGGGTCCGTCTCTCTGTCCGTCTCTTCGCTTCGCTCGCTACACACGTGCAGACCATACGTTGAGCACATGTTTTTTTTTTCTTTCGTTTTCCTTCTTGCCTTTTTTCGGGGATGCATCCGCCGGGTTTCGGAGGTTCGTCCCGGGTTCTGTACCTCTTCCGGGGCTGTGGCTCTCTCGCTCTATAAGACGCTCTTATCTTCGGGCACTCTTTCGAGAGCCGGGGGCCCGCCGGACTGGCCGCTCTCGCTCGCTCTGCCTTGGTAGGTGAATGGACCGGTCCAGTTTGGTTGCCAGGCCAAGTGGCCAGCAACAGCAGCGCGACGGGCAGGACCGAGCTAACAAGTTGCTTCCGGTTGCTCCACGGACCGCGCTTTTAAGACAATTAGCAAGACACTCCGCCGACCACCTAATTGTGCACGTTGCCGGGCGTTGGTCCGGCAGCGGCAGAACTGGAACTGGAACTGTGGTTCTTCATGCAAATCTTCGCCGGCCAGACAAGTTGAGATGGCCCAACTTGGTGCAATTTGGCACCGGGACTTGAGCCAAGACTCCCGACACTGTCCACCGTCAGGAAGGTTCTTCCGATCATTCCGATTGTTGAGGAATTCGTTTGGAACCTTTGGATTTTAGCCTCAGAGAATCGATTGGACCATTGCGATTGTTGATTGGTCCGGCAGCGGCAGAACTGGAACTGTGGTTCTTCAGCCAAATCTTCGCGGCTAGACAAGTTGAGATGGCCCAACTTGGTTCAGCTTAGCACCGGGACTTGAGCCAAGACTCCCGATGTTCCCGAAAGACACTGTCCACCGTGAGGAAGTCCCCCAATCATTCCGATTGTTGAGGAATTCGTTTCGAACCTTTAAATGTTAGCCTCAGGGACTGAACCGAACTGACGTTGTTGGTGATAAAACGAACCCGATTTCCAGCAGAGATCTTCTGTGTCTGAGATGCGCGTCTCCTGTTGCCTGAGGCCTGATTTAATGGCCGCTGTCCACGCAGCTGGTTGCCGGCCAAGAATCGCGCCAAGCGTCAGCAGAGAACAGCACAGAACCAGGGGAACCCCCTGCGCGGTAAGTGCGTTGATAAATTAACAAGCCATTTGATCACAATACAAATCCATTAATCCTTCTCCTCCTGTATCTCCTCCTGCATCTCGCGACGGGAGGATTGTTTTGGCACACACCATCCGTAGGCTGCATCGTTTCCGTCAAACCTGATTACTCTCTGCCTCTCTAAGCCCGGGCCCGGTGACATTAAAGATAAATCAATAACAAAAAATGACACCCCCTGCTGACCCCTGAGGGACAACAGCAGCAGCAGCAGCAGCAGCAGCCACAGCACCGACGACAGTAAAAAAGCGGGGCATTTTTCGTCCAAACGACACCAACACACCCCCGGTGCGACACACCCTGTGTGTAGCCCGGCGAGGCTAGCGAACAAAAAAATTAGATACAACAAAACCGGAAAAAAAATAAAATAAAAAAACGATATCTTAATTACATCATCAGGATCATCTTTGCGAATGCTGGTGAAGGATATAAAACGGTGTAACCAACGTGGGGTCCATGAAAGCCAATCACTTGAATCATCGCACACTCTCGCAAATGCACTCTAATCAAACGCAGCAGCAGCAACAAGCAGCCCAGGACCACCGCAGGTCACCCTCTCGGCCCACACTCGGGCCGGGACAACTGTCAAAACGGGGCACCAGGAGGAGACAGAGTTCAGGGAGCATCAACACGGGAACCGAAGAAAAAAAAAACAACAAAACCCACAAACAAAAAAACACCATAAAACCCACGGCAAAGGCTTAGGGCGGACCAACAACGAAAGAAGCAAAAAAAACGAAACGAAAAAGGGTCGTTAGAAAAACCCGAAGAGTCGGAGCACCCTGCGCCGCCCGGGAAAAGGTTAGCGCGTTGATAATGTGTCTAATGATCCTAATATTTGGCGCTCCTGTCGCGCGCACTATCATATTGCCTTCCCGCTGCGCCGTTGCCTCAACCCGCCGTTGATTGAGGGGTTGTCCGGTGCTCCGCTTCGGTCCGCGGTTCCCGGGGGCTGCCCGATGCCGATACAGAGAGCGCGCAGCATGCACCAACTGTGCGAGGGTGAGGCAGTGCGGTCCTTGCGGTCCCTGCGGCCCGGCCAGGTGTTCCGAGTGCCGCACCGAATGCTGGGCGGGTTTGTTTTGAGTGTGTTTTGGACTCTCTTGTTGGGCAACCTCAATCTTCATGGACTACCGATGACCGACTGCCGATGGGTTGACTCCACATGGGTTTTATGTGGGTTTTGGTCAAACACCTCACGTACCTCACGGTATGTCACGAAACAGAGCCATACTCCGCGGTCCGCGATCCTTCATCCGCGTTTCCACGCCATAGGGTGATCCGTCAAGTGTTTGGATTTTAAAACAACCTTGGCTTACCTTGACTTTTAAAACGTCAAACTTCAGTTGGAAAAAAGTTTTGCAGAAAGCTGGGTATAATAAGGTTGGGGACAAAGTCATCCATTTATTTTGGATGAAATTCAAAACTTTATGTACGACACTTCCGATGGGCCGATATACGTCAAATATGTACCGTGTTCGATAATCGTACCGCAATCGGTTTTCACAATTCTTTTTTGACCTCAGTTTTTCATCACTCAGGAAATTTTGTTACGTCACTGGTGGAACACAAAACCTTTTTCGTTGACCGATTCTGGTCGTTTCTGGTCTATTGATCAGCTTCGAACGGTGCAGTAATTGACAGTAGAGATCTGAATTTGGTGGTTGGAAGAAGTGAAAGTAACTCATAATAAACGGTTCCTTTCAAGTCCCACCATAATCCCACTAGAAACTTCCTGGCCGTGACCGTCCTGGTTTGACCTCTGGTTAAGCTGCTTCACGACGCTTAGACCGCAATCAGTTTTCACACAGTTCACATCCCCAGTACCCATCCGTTTAAGAAATGGTTCGATTTCATTTCGTTTGGCCAAAACTTCGCAGATGGAAATTCGACCCATCAAAGTTTTATGGTGTAAACAGGGTGGCGTCCAAACATCGACCTTCTTCGTGAATCCAGCTTAACGCAAAAGGGCTTAAAACTGTTTGATTGTTTATCTTTAGGTCCTGGTCGATGCTCTTATTGCTAAACCGCTGATCAACTCTGATTATATCTGTGATTTTGTCGCCATTTCGGATGACGTGTCTGCCTAGGCTTTAACATAAAAAATACCTGAATCGGGTCGACGAAACCAAAATTTCATCGGTTAGAGTATCGGCACCGATAAACATCATGCAAAATTTGAGCGGAGTCAGGTCGGCATCTCCCCGGTGATCTACCCCAATCTCTACCCCATTCAGTAACCTTAACACTACCTAATAACTGTTCCGCAATCCTAATCCACTGAACCGAAGGCAGCGCACCGATTCTTGAAGTACGCCGGAGTAGTACGCCAGACAAGCTTAACGCAACCGGACGCGTGCTGATGCCGATGTTTGTAGTTTTTTTTTTCTGACGAAAACAGTTTTAAGTCCACGCCTCGAGGCGACAGCTGGAGCTGGAGTTGCTGCTACAACCGGCGGTACCGCTTCCCATGACAATTCCTGACAGACTCCTGCGATGACAGCTCAGCGCCGATGGGTTGTTGACTTAAGTCCCAAACCGAGAGGAACCAAAAAAAAAACGCCGAATCAAAATACCCTTTTTCGGCGCTGGCGGTGATCGAGCAATCCCTTGCCCGCCGGGGGTGTGTGTGTGTGTTCCAACGCAAAGAAAGCCTTTGTTTATGCTGCGCTTTGCCGCTCGCTCTCCCGGCGTTCCTGTTCTGTCCGAAGTCGTGTTGAGAAGCCAACACACTTGGACGCCCGGAAGGAACCGAAGACCCGGCGGCTGGCGTGGGGCTCCCAAGAGTGACTCCACTGACGCGCGCGAGGGTGAGGGCTGGCTGGGCAGGGGCATCAATGCTATGCATCGCTGGGCCGCGGCCACCTTGTCCGCCTGGACTCTCAAGTGAACGCTTGATTTACTGGCAAATTAGCTCCCGGGGTAGTCGCCGTCGCCGCCGCCGCCACCGCCGAAGATGAGCCAGATGTTCTCGTCGGGGAATATGAATGATCTCCGTCTCCCGGCTCCGAAGGCCCCGGCTAATAAATCGGCCGGAAAACCTCGGGCCTCGGTGCGCCGCAGTCAAATCAAGTGCGAGCTTCAATTGACGGCACTCAACCGCGACCAAGACCGCTCAACCGAGCGCGATTCCTTGAATAGTAATTGGTGCATATACATACATAAACTCTCTCTCTCTCTCTCTCTATCTCCCTCTGGCGGGTGCTTTGGCTGGGCCCTCCTGAATATTTTCCCGTGCTTCCCCCCCTCACGATCCTGCGCTCGCTATATAATCATATTACCATCGCTGCACCGTGCACCAGACGAAACATGCGGGATTTGAATCTTGCGGGACACCTTTGGGGACATTTCGCACACTGGCACGTAGGGTAGGGCGGTACGCATATGGCGCACGCCGGGTATGGCATCTCGCGCATCGTAGAGTTGGACCATAAAACATTTTTTTTAGTATAGTTCCACCCATAATAAAGCGTGCCAATGACGGACGGTGCCGCCAAGACCGCGCCACGCGTGGACTCCGGCGCACCACGGAGAATGTTGAACGCCGCACTCTATCGCCGTTGGGTTGTTCCATTAATTTCTATTCGCCACTTCATAAAATCGTCACTTCAAGGACGTCCACAAGCAATAAACGCATCTGCAGCAACAACAACAACAGCATTATAAAACGCGCTGCCTTCTACTTGGGCTACCCGATCACCCGTAGACATCGTAGACGGTAAGCTCAGGCTGTGTTCGCACTTTAACTTCACGTATTGACTCACCAACACTCCTGTCTCGCCTAATCTTTTCTGCTCCTGTCCGATGTTTGAGAAGAGACCACCTAACCTCGAACTCAGAATTGATCGAAGCGGTCGTCCCTCACTGGACATATTAATGACCTCCATTGCTTTCTCTATGTCGTACTAACCCGGGACTAACTATGAAATGTAACGGGTTGAAAGTATGAAAAACTATGAAATAAATGGAAAAAAATGAAAAAAGAGGTCCCGGTAAGGTTAGGTTATTGAACGATGTGTTAGAACAACTTCGCGTCGACTTTACTCGACTTGAACATGTCCATCGATCAGTGGCGTGATGTTTTTGCTTTCATGTCGTCATGGTAAATATTTCGTCCTTGTTACTGTCGCCGTTAAATTCGGTTACCTGCTTCGTTTGTGCGTTTCGTCAGTTGTCGATTAGATTTAGTTATTCAAGAGCTAATTATTTGAAGTTCTTATAGTTAACTAGTTGTAAGATATTGTTCTTCTTCTTATTTGGCTCTACAACCGCTGCGCGGTCTTGGCCTGCACCAGAGACAATGTTAATCTCTGGTGCTCTCTCTAACATTTCATTTTTACGGGCGGGATTGTTAGCCCCGCGCCAACCCCCCTGTCACGCCGGTATCGGGAATCGAAACCATGGCCGGTTGAGTGACAGCGAAGAGCACTACCGACTGCTCTATCAGCGGGGGTGTAAGATATTGTTAGTTATTAGTTATAAGTATGATAAAATGACTCAATGCCACGTGGCATAACATATAATTTAAATAGATTTTAATCGAAAACATGTTCATTTCAATCCTTTTGTTACCTTAGAATTAATAAATAGCTGCAATCCCAATGTGGAATATCTCTGTAACCTAATATAACCAAACATTTATGTATAATAAAGATCAAATTTAATCAAAAAAAAAATAGATTTAGTTATAAGCGCTAGGTTAAGTTTTCTTTTGTCAATTAAGCTAAGTTGCCCGTAGGCTGTTTTCTTTAAATAAATTACTAATCTGGAATCGTAACAAAACATACTGGATATCGTATATTGTTGGTGGGCATCGAGATTTGGCCCCCAAGCGACTTCCATGGAAGGGCCCAATTTTGCAGCCCTTCCCGCATTCTAACTTCAGGGATGAGCTTCATCAATTCCGAATCTCGTCGGAACACCGTCGGTTCCCCGAATGTTCCGGGAGCCTCTGCCTCTGCATAATAAAGAGTGTATTCCAAACCTCAAAAATGGTGTTTCTCTTATCCGTAACCGCAAAACTTATTGAACAGCCTGGTAAAGACGCGCGTTATTCCCCGAACTTTTATCGTTGCAGCCCGTTATCCTGGCCCGGCCGTTATTAGAGTTTAATAAATTCGAAGCTCATCGAGTCAGGCGAGTCGGAGGCCAGGTCTTTGTCCTGTCACGCCGACCGACACGGGCCGGCTTTGAAACTAATTTGCCGACCTCCGTTCGGCCTCGACCTCCACAGGTCCACAGGTCCACTGGTCCAGATGTAGCGGCACCGCAATTTCATTGCCTTGCGCGCGGGCCGCATTTTATGGAAACGTCACATTTGCACGCAAACGACCCCGCGCCTTGTGGCCTTGCGATTTATTATGACCACCGCAGCTGATTTTTGTCGCGCTGCATTTATTATCATCAACTCTCTGTCTGACGAGTGGGATCGCCGGCGCCACCCGGGCAGCACCGGGAGCACCGGGAGCACCGGGAGCACCGGTCGTAAAGTAAGCGGCCGCTGTTGCGCCACACCGGAGAGCGACCGGAGCGAGAGGTATGTGTGGTGTGGTGTGGTGTGGTGTGGTGGGGTGTGTGTGCCGTCGTGTACGCATTATCAACAGTGATCGAATTGGAATTTCCGGCCCATTTTCAATACACGCACCTACACGCGGGCGGAAGGCGTTTTACGACCTCGACATTCCGTGCCCCGAAAAGTAATCATACGCCAACGCCATATTAACTGGCGGGCGGGCGGGCGGGCGGGCGGTCGAGGGATAAAACATGGTCCAAAGGGGGGCCTGCGGCGGGGGGTGCCCCGTGCCCTTCCGCCCCACGTGTCGTCGGCGCCAGCGAAAAAGACAAAATTCTGAAATTGATAGATTGAACTCCGGACGCGCGCGAAATAATGTCTTATTTAGAGAGTACACACACGGAAGACGAAATATAGACGAATGTGGCCATAAAACCTTCCTCCATTCCTCCCCCTTCCCCCCTCCACACAACGTTCCCGCAACCCCGCCACAGACACACATGGACAGTAATTTGTGTGCGGTGTCGAACCGAACGGAGAGCTACGCTAGCTATGGAGCCGCTGCTCATCACCTTCGACATCGACAATTGTGTGGGCAAGCAAGTTGGTGATTTAAAGCACACCACGCAACCACCACGGGGGTAGTGGGTAGCTCCCGACCACCCTCCCAACCACCCGACCCGGTACGAGATGATGTGTGTATTTTGAGGAGTGGAGCTTGCCGCAGAGTTCCGCGACACGCGAACCACGACGGATGCGCCCGTACACACGCAAACCCTGGTGTCCTGCCGGTGCCGGAGCACCAGGAGCTCCTTTTGTACGCAAGCTTGTCCTGGCAAGCTGTTCCGGTGCCATTCCGGGGTCGCACTCTGTCGGGCAGCCCAAAAATGTAATCAAAATAATGTGTGAAGAAAAATAAATACTTTACCCAAGGCCGGGATAAATGTTATTGCACACACGACACACGGTTGGTGTTATCGGTCGGTCGGGCTGTGTGTGTTTGTATGTGTGGAATGGAACGGCTATTGATGTATCCCGTCCGCCCGCCCACCCACCTCCATTCGGATTTTGATTACGGTAACGGTCATAAACGGTCGTAAAAGATGCATTTATTTAATCCATAATGATTTGGCGCCCGGGCGTCCACATTAAGACGTCCACACCCCCCCCCCCCCCCCGCACTCCATCCCATCACACCCACCCACACTCCTCGGCACTCCCCGTGGCAGCTCAGACGCCTGTTTCCGGCTCTAATCCGTGAATTACGAGCTTTGCAGCGTGCCCCGGAAACAATCCGGGAGCGCGCTCTATCGTGATGGTCGTCAATTCGCCGCCGCCGCCGCCAGGATATGATCGGAAACGGGGACCGGGTTCAATTGTTGCGTCTAGCGCGGTGCGCTGCTCTCGGGTGGCACACCTGCGGCCCCCTGGTTCGCAGGAATCTACAGGTCTCTCTCGCTACTGCTCCTGGCATCCTGGGTGGGAATGGGTGTGGGGTGATGCGGGGAGGGGCAGTGTTGAGTGACAGTGTGTGTGTGTGTGTGTGTGTGTGAGGTTTTTCGACATTAAAGAAAATCGACTGTTGACCGAATCCCCGAGTCCTCGGAGTCCTCGGAGATCATAGGCCGCCGCGCGCGTCGATTGTGTTGTCTCTGGGCGCTTGTGGAGTGCTGCGCGCGCGGCACGTGTCACTTTCCGCGGGTTGGAGGTGGTTGCTGACGCCC
>NW_026454370.1:0-8992 GCF_943734635.1 Anopheles cruzii
TGACCGAAGCAAACTCCAGAATCGATCGGACGATACAGCAATAAATAATTTGTTGAGAACATAAAGAATGGGTTTTATTTGTCGTAACTTAAACAGGCGCGTGTTCTTACTAGGTCTATACGTTGAGAATCGGAGTTTTTTAAAACACAACAATTTGTTTATAAAATTTTTATGCTAATTTCTATTTTATTCGAAGTATGTGCCATCGCTAGCTATACATTTCTCCTATCTCTCTGCCTAATCATGGATTCCCAGACGAAAGAATGCTTCGACTTTTTAAATAAACTAATTAGTCGTCCAATTTCGACTTCCTCGTAGAAAAACGAAGGGCTGCTCAGCCAATACGTGTCCCATCGATGAAAATGAATGATATTCGGAAAGAACCAAGTCTGGTGAATAACGCGGGGAGGGATAGCAGCTCCTATCCAAGTGATTTGATAGTATCCTGAAACAGTTTTGTTTTTTGGTGCGCCTGGTGCTTGATTCCACGGGCCACCAGGCGCCCCCATTGGAACCCGCTAGAATTGCATTTTGGTTGTTTTTCGATCAATGCATGGTTCAAATAGGGCATTTGTTGTCAGTAGCGATCGGAATTAACGTTTCCATCAGGTTTTAGGAGCTTGTGAAACACCACACCTTTCTGTCCCATCAGAAAGTCCGTTTTTAGGAGTCCTTCGACGCTTTTTTTTGTTAAGTCAAAATCGCCATTTTGAAATTTTTTTAACCACTTAAAGCACTGCGATCTTCCAAACACAAGTCCCGACAAGCATTTGGTGCGATTCCGAAGTAGTTTTCTTCAACAGGGGCAGAAAAATAATAATCCCCGCAAAACGTCATTTTCAGGCACAAATGTTGGCATGGTCTAACCCTTTCAAAGATGGGTTGCAAACCGAAATATTTTTTTCTTCGACCTGAAATCATTTACGGGATATCAACACAAGGTAATGATGAATGAACCGCAAAACTGGGAAGTCCCAATCGGCAGGTACAGCAATCTTTTTAAAACTCCGATTCTCAACGTATAGACCTAGTACGTTGTGATTTTTAGCTGAACTGTAAAGGCGCGTGTGCCTACGTTGTTCTTTTTCTAACTTGAACTGATTGACAGATGTGAACCGGGAAAAAGAGAGGTGAATTTTAGGTGAAGTTGTCAACTGAACTGGGTGGTGTGTTCAAAGATGGAAGGGGCCTATTGGATTCTTTCGCTCGGGAGATAATTCAATATTAAGAACACGTCATGCATAACACGTTATAACTTTGAGGCTTTATTCACGGAGTTATTCACAGAGTTAAAAGTTTCGTGTCTTACCGCTATCGCGTGCGAATCCAAAAAGACCGCTCGTTGCTGGCACTTAGGCGCTTGTCCCGAGACGATTTCTCGCGCGCAGGCCGATCGGGCAAGGACATTCACCCGGTCGGCCTGGTGGTATTAGTAGCGGCGTTCGAAGCGAGATCGCTCTCCCGTGGCCAGTAGCGCAGTCGTTCCGACAGTTAAGCGGGCAGATCCATATTCTCGCCGCTTAACTGACAGGGCCTAATGGTTGGTGAACAATTAGGGCGTGACGGTAATTTGACATAACTTTGAATGTACAGTTTCAACTAAACAGTTGTGCAAACATACTCCCCGCCTTAACATAACGTCAACTATGGGCCATGTTTAATCCGCTTCATCTGGTTGCGGTAGCAGGCATATTTTGGTGATAGGACGAGTTAACTCGCCACGTGAGGTCCGTAGAACTACTACCAGTGGAATACCGTCTGCTCCGGGTAGCACCTTGATTATGCGCGCAAGTGGCCAGCGCGTAACCGGCAGCAAATCGTCCATGAGAATGACCATCCTGCCGGGAAGAATGTCGTCGTTTCTCGAAGCCTTCACGGTGTCCTTCTGCAATTCTTGAAGATACTCCTTCCTCCAATGCCTCCAGAATTGCTGCACTAGAAGCTGCATCTTTTGGACGTCACTCAAGGAAGCTGGCCTCGCTCCGGCATATTCCGGATCAGGTAGGGCGAGTAGAGATGATCCCACTAAGAAGTGCGCAGGTGTCAGCGCAGCAAGGTCGTTGGGATCGTCCGACAGGGGCAGCAGAGGACGAGAGTTCATTGCTGCCTCAATCTGGCACAGCACTGTGCAGTATCCTTCGAAGGTAAGACGCGTACAGCCCAACTGACGATACAAATGTTTCTTAGCCGTCTTGACTGCTGCTTCCCAAAGGCCTCCAAAGTGAGGAACCTTTGGCGGCACTAAGTGCCATGTGATGCCTTGATCTGCACACGATGCGGAGATGATGTCCTGATCTTTCGCACTGTTGATCATAGCGAATAGCTCGGTCAGGCTACTCTTTGCTCCCACAAAGTTTTTCCCATTGTCTGAATGAAGATGCGATGGCATCCCACGACGGGCTATGAAACGACGAAGAGCAGGTAGAAAGCCTGGTGTGAGATCATTTACCAACTCTAAATGCACGGCCTTTGTTGAAAAGCACACGAAGACGCAGAGGTAACTTTTTGCGCTGGCTGCTTTGCGATGTGCCGGTTTTAGATACAATGGTCCAGCATAGTCAACGCCAGTGGTTGCGAAGGGACGGCTGGGAGTGATACGGGCTGCAGGTAGTGGTCCAATCTGTTGCTGAGTAGGATTTGGGCGAGCGCGATTGCAACGGAAACAATTCCGCACAACTCGCTTCACTAAATTTCTGCCATTCAATGGCCAGTACGTTTCTTGTATATGCGACAGCAACAATCGCCCGCCACCATGCAATAGGCGAACATGTTCATGCTCGGCCACGAGTCTTGCAAAGGGATGTTGCTTGGGAAGCACCATCGGGTGTTTTTTTCTGGTAGGGCAGCTGAGCTAGGTTCAACCGGCCTCCCTCACGAATTATGTCGTCTTGATTCATGAACGGGCTAAGACGCCGTAGTGTTGACGATTTCAGTATAGGGCTGCCCACTTTAAGCAGCCTTAACTCAACTTGGAATGCATCCTTCTGGGCCAGACGGACTAAAGCGATGTTGGCAGCATCCATGAGCTCCGTAGTGAGTGCCGGCGTCGATTCCTTGTTAGGAGTGGAAACATGCTTCATCTGCTTCTTGGCATTATTCAAGAAGAGGAAACAGTATGCTATCACTCGGACGAGCTTGCCGTACGAAGACCATTTGTCGAACCAAGGATGTACATTTTCCTTGCTTGCGACCGCTGCCATGATGAGCTTCCTTTCACTCGATGCTTCGTCGGGATCTGAATAGGCTAAGACAGGCCATTGTTCCTCGGGATGCGATAACCATGCGGGACCTTGACTCCATGAAGAATACCGTAAGAATTCGGTAACTGGCATTCCTCGTGATACTGCGTCAGCGTGCTTGTCGTTGCCGGGCACGTGCCTCCATGAGCAATTGATAGTAAGCTCCTGAATTTCGACTACGCGGTTGGCTACACAAGTTTTCCAGGTGTTGGGAGGCGATCCTATCCAATGCAATGCCACTGTGGAATCGCTCCATAAAGTACAGCTAGCTGTAGCTATACCCATAGCACTCCTTACCTTGTTGCATAGGCGCGCACCAAGGAGAGCTGCGCAGAGCTCCAAGCGAAGCAGAGTGACGCGCTTGAGCGGGGCGACGCGAGATTTTGAAGCTAACAGCGCTGCGGTGATGTTGCCAGTTTCGTCTGAACATAAAATGCCAGTTTTGCCAGTATGTTGCCAGTTTCGTGCATAAATGCAAGCACCATAGGCTACTTCGGATGCGTCAGCGAATACGGAAATCGCAATACATACCGTGGCACCTTGTATGCTGCAATTAAATGCCAATCACTACGAAAGGTCTTCCAATCTTCGGCCATTCGATCTGGTATTGGATCATCCCAACTGCTCTGAAGAAGCCAAAGCTGTTGCATGAGGATTTTGGCCTTCACGATTACCGGCGCCACCAAACCAAGGGGGTCAAACAGCTTGGAGATGCTTGACAAAACGTTTCGCTTTGTGGTAGCGGACGTTTCATCTTCAATTGGTGATATGAATCCTAACATGTGCACTTCTGGTTCCCAGCATATTCCGAGCGTTTTTATGGTGTCAGACTGGCCAAGATGATGTGATGAAGGGATAGCAGTATGCTCTTCAGCATACTGCTGAAGTATGTCCAGTCGATTGGAGGCCCATTTACGAAGCTCGAAACTACCTTTTGCTAGAAGCTCAGCTAGTGCTTGCCGAAGATGAACAGCTTCTTCCAGAGTATCGGCACCTCCGATGAAATCATCCACGTAAAAGTTTTTGCATAATGCAGGTCCCGCAATAGGATAGGCATTACCTTCATCTTTCGCCAACTGTTGAAGGGTACGAGTGGCGAGAAAGGAAGAAGGTGCTAGGCCATACGTCACCGTACATAGCTCATACGTCTGCACGGGTGCATCTGCTGTAAATCTGAAAAGAATCCTTGCCAACGAGCGGTCGTCCTCGTGCAAGATTATCTGACGATACATTTTTGCTACATCAGCAATTAATGCAACAGCGTAAGTGCGGAAGCGTAGCACGATGTTTAGTAGCTCGTCCTGAACCACTGGGCCTACGCAGAGGGCGTCGTTCAGTGAATGTCCTGTACATGTCTTAGCTGAACCATCAAAAACTACTCTCATTTTTGTAGTTGTGCTGGCTTCCTTGAATACCGGATGATGAGGCAAATAATAAGCCTTCAAGTCAGCTACATTTTGGGGTTGCACGATCCGCATGTGTCCCAAATCCAAGTACTCCTGCATGAATGTGTTGTATTCCTCCTTCAACTTGGGCTGCCGATCCAGTCGCTTTTCGAGTAACTCAAATCGACGAACTGCCGCTGCTCGAGATTTCCCCAGCATAACGTCGAAATCCGGCTTGCGAGGCATTCGTACAGTGTATCGGCCAGACTCATCCCTCAGGGTGGTCTTATGGTAAAACTCCTCACAGTACTGCTCCTCAGCAGAGTGAGGCATGCTAGTGCCAAACTCTTCACTCACCCAAAAACGCTCGAGATTGTCTTCGAGAGATAGCATGCATATCTCGGATGATGGAGCAACGAATGAAGAGTTTTGATTGATTTTAGCTGCACCAGTAACCGCCCATCCGTGATCACATAGCCCTTGCACAGTATTGCCGAATGTTATTAATGTTTCTAACTTATCCGCTCGAGGTGCGAGAGCCTTTTGCACACGTTCGATTAGCATCTGGATCAACAATTCCGGTCGCCCAAATCTCCGTCGCAGCGTTTCGACCACTTGCGGCACGGATTCCGGCAGTATTAGCCGACCTCGAACTGAGTCAAGAGCAGCTCCCTTGAGGCAACGCTGGAGCCTAACAAGGTTCTCCTCCGGTCGATAGCTGCAAGCCTTGTTTGTGTACTGATAATTGGCGTAAAAGGCGGGCCACTCCTCCGTATTCCCGGAGAACATTGGTAGTTCTCTCAGCAAAGCCTTTCTGGCTGTTAGCTGGCTTGCTGACGTGTATGAATCCACATGTGCCTGTGGCTCAATATGGGGGGCTTGCAGCTCACTACGCATGCGCCGAATCTCCTCGTTGACCTCATGCGAATCTGGCTGGCGTTGGCGGTTGGCCTGGGATTCCGTTACCCAATTCGCAATGCGCTCGCTACGGAGTGATGCCGCATCGCTTGCACATGCACCGCTAACTGCGTCATCCAGCAACACCGTCGCGATCCGGTAACGCTGCTCATTGAACTGCCGTTTTGTCTCCATGCGTTTCAGCTTCTGTTGCAGCTCGCGTTCTTCTAATTGTAGTTGCAGCTCGTGTCGCTCTAGCTCGAGTGCTTCGTCTTGCTCTAACTTCGCCATTAAAGCAGCTTTGTTCGCTTCCCGCCGCGATGCATTAGTGCGGTTCGAAGCGACCTTCGAAGCGATGCTTTGGTCTCTCTTAGACGACAAAATGGCGGCTGGCTGGTCCGGAACAAGAGCGGCATCTTGCTCTGGCTGGATGGTGTCCACGACACCAGTCCGTCTTTTTGGAGGCATGGTGGTGTGCGTTGATGTCGCAATTACCAGGCGTAAGCGTGTTGCAGCCTACTCCGGTACCAAGTGTAAGCATGTTTCGGCTTAACTTAGCTCCCTACGACATCAACGATAAACGCAATGCGGCTTATCCGGTTTCACTGTGACACTAACTGAATAGTCGTGATCCTGGACGGCACCAATTTTATGTTGAGAACATAAAGAATGGGTTTTATTTGTCGTAACTTAAACAGGCGCGTGATCCTACGTTGTGATTTTTAGCTGAACTGTAAAGGCGCGTGTGCCTACGTTGTTCTTTTTCTGACTTGAACTGATTGACAGATGTGAACCGGGAAAAAGAGAGGTGAATTTTAGGTGAAGTTGTCAACTGACGGATGGTGTGTTCAAAGATGGAAGGGGCCTAATGGTTGGTGAACAATTAGGGCGTGACGGTAATTTGACATAACTTTGAATGTACAGTTTCAACTAAACAGTTGTGCAAACACTCTTTTTTGTTCTTTCATGCTGCCACCTATAACATATGATGATGTGAATTTCTGATAAAGTGGGTTTCTGGTATGATATGAATTTCTGATAAAGTGGGTGTCTGTAATAATGTGAATTTCTGATATAGACTTCTCCTCATTGACGTGAAACATTGAACTTAAGTATTGTGGTATCGCATTGCTGGTTGCCATGGTTGACCAAGTGTAATGGATAAATGTGCTTGCCATGTAATAATAAACTTTACCCGCCTTAAGCCGGTCATGAAAATGTCGCAACGCGTATTTACTGTTACTCCAACTTCAGACCGCTGTTTTAGACTTCCACTTCTAGACTGACTTTATTATTGAATTTTGATTCTTGAGATTCGCCCCTGGCGTACTCCGCCAGTGGATATCTCCTAAGTCTACATAAGTCCTAAGTCTGCTTTGAGTGGGCGCTCAGTCGAGCACCGAAGCGGCGAAGCGGCGAAGTTAGAGCACAAGGTACCCAAGGGACGTTGTGTGAGTTTCTCAATCCGTTAGTTTGTGGGATGTTGGCCACAGCTGCTTTTGTTATTAGTGAGCAAAATTTTAAAACACTTAAGTCATTTTGGTTAATGTTGGCGGAAATAAAGGATTTCTACAAGTTCCAGTCTGCTTGGTTGTATATGTATCTTTTCCTAATAAAGTCATGTGAGTGGTTGAGTTCGGAGGGGAGGCGGATGGAGATAGGGATATGGTCGCTTCCGTATACTAGGTGTGTGCGTTGAGAAACGAACTTTTTTAAGACGGACAAAAATGTTTATAAAATTTTTATGCAAATTTCTATTTTATTCGAAGTATGTGCAATCGCTAGCTCCTATCTCTTTGCTTAATCATGGAGTCCCAGACGAAAGAATTCTTCGACTTTTTAAGTAAACTAATTAGTCATTCCATTTCGACTTCCTCGTAGAAAAACGAAGGGCTGCTCAACCAATACGTGTCGCATCGATGAAAATGAATGATATTCGGAAAGAGCCAAGTCTGGTGAATAACGCGGGGAGGGATAGCAACTCCTATCCAAGTGATTTGATAGTATCCTGAAACATTTGTGCTTTTTTGGGCGCCTAGTGCTTGATTCCACGGGCCACCAGGCGCCCCCATCGAAACCCGCTAGAGTTGCATTTTGGTCATTTTTCGATCAATACATGGTTCAAATAGGACATTTGTTATCAGTAGCGATCGGAATTAACGTTTGCATCAGATTTTAGGAGCTTGTGAAACACCACACCTTTCTGTCCCATCAGAAAGTCCATTTTTTGGAGTCCTTCGGCGCTTTTTTTGTTAAGTCAAAATCGCCATTTTGAAGTTTTTTAAACCACTTAAAGCACTGCGATCTTCCAAATACAAGTCCCGACAAGCATTTGGTGCGATTCCGAAGCAGTTTTCTTCAACAGGGGCAGAAAAATAATAATCCCCGCAAACCGTCATTTTCAGGCACAAAAGTTGTCATAGTTTAACCCTTTCAAAGATGGGTTGCAAACCGAAATATTTTTTTCTTCGACCTGAAATCGATTACCTGATGTCAAAACAAGGTAATGATGAATGAACCGCTAAACTGGGAAGTCCCAATCGGCAGGTACAGCCATCTTTTTAAAAGTTCGTTTCTCAACGCACACACCTAGTAGGTCGCATTGTAAATTTAGGCAGAGCTTTCCTTGTAGTTCCAGGGAGGAAACGCAGAGGTCGAGTATTGAGTTGCGTCCCGTTGCTATTTGGTGGTATGTTGGTACGTTGTTGTGAATTGGGATTAAGTTATTGATCTTGAAAATAGAATTTAGAATTTACTCTATGGAAATTCAAGCCCTCACTTTTGGGTTTTTTTTTTATTATGGGTACCAATTTGTAGGGATTATGTTTATGACTACCTATTTTGTTTAAAGGTTTAAACTTTCGTATTCCTATTCTGGAAATCTAATTTTATGCTAGTTATGCACTTATTAATTTGGGGTACTTACTCTCTTGTGTTTGTTTTGAGGCTATGATGCTATGGTTTTAGTTTTTCATAGGGATTGGCCTTTTTCTTTATAGGTTTTTTTCCCCAATTGTCTTTCCTACCATAGATGTTCTTTTCTGCTTCTTATGGTAGTTTCTCTAAGTACGCTAGGTTAGTGGCGATGTCCATAGTGTTGTTGTTTAACGTATAGTAGTCTTTGTGCTGTAAAACCCAACGTACTTTACCTACATATACCCATCCCTCAAATGCCGTACCTAAAAAACCTCTATCTTAATTTCAAATAATTTAAAGCTAGCCTATTTTAGATCTGTTACCAGTGACTACCAGTTCAAATCGATTTGGACGCTGTGCGGCAAATTAAGAGTAAACAACCTACTGGGCAAATTAAGAATAAACAACCTACTAACAACCCATGAATTCAAGAATATACCTGAGAGTGTACGATTTGACACAACCTGGTTCCAACTTATCCAACCCAAACTCAACCAAATTTTTTAATCTACAAGGTGCAATTCAAAAATTCCAGGACTTTTATTAAAAAACGAA
>NW_026454371.1:0-1440 GCF_943734635.1 Anopheles cruzii
TGTGCCGGCCATTCTGACCTGTTGTTAATTTTGCGTCCGGATAGGTCGGGGCACCAGACGGTACGCACCAACCAAGCTCGTCCTGAGTTCTCCCCCCCCCCCCTTTCGTTTAACCATACCACACAGCACCGCCGCTCGCTCTTATCGAATCTCAGCATAAACAACAACAAAAAAAGGCCGGCACAATACGTCGGCTGTCGGCTGTCCGCTCTCCACCGACCCCCCACCGCACCGACACAGACACACCGGCGCACGCACCCTGAAGCGCCTGAATTTTATTTCATTTTTCCGCACACACACACACACCGGCCGGTCGGCCGGTCGGTTGGGGTCGACGGCTGGCTGGCTGGCTGGCTGAGCATGATGGTGATGCTCCAGACGACGGCTGCGTATGGCGGTGACGGTCGTTTTGTATTTTAGCGTTTTTTTTTTTTCGTGTCTCAAAAAACGAGCCACCAAAGGGCGCGGGGGGGAGGGGCGAAAGGGCGGCATGGTTGAAACAAAACAACCCACCGCTCCGCACCTCGCCGCGCCGCGAGAACGCGAACAACAAAAACCGGGTGCCTCAATGTCACTCTGTTCTGCCCGGTCCTCCGACGCCGTCAACGTGCGCCCGGCGTATGTGTGTATCTGTCTGTGTGTGAGTAGACGAAGCTTTCGGTTTTCAAATTTCCTGCCTCACTGCCCTGCCTCTCTCTCTCTCTCTCTCTTTCTCTCTCTCTCTCCTTCTCTCTCTCTCTCTCTGCCCGTCGACGATCTGCCTCTGTTATGTGTGCGTGCGTGCGTGCGTGTGTGTGTGTGTGTTTACGCCTGTCTGCTACGCCTCTACGCCGGACGACTTCGAAAGGACGAAACTCTCCTCCCAAAGGGTGGCGGGGGGGCTGCTGGTCGGGTGAGGAAATTTGTTGTGGCGCGGCTCGGGGTCGGATCGTGTCGCGGTGGTGGACGAGGCGGGGTGGCTGAGGTGGCTGAGGGGTAGAGGTTACTTCAGGCCGCAGACAGGCCGACAGGCGCGTTTGATGGAGCGGTGAGAAGGGGCGAGCGGAAGTGGTGGGAGGGCCCGGCGGGAGGTTTGGGGAGTTTGTCGGGAAAGCCGAGGACCCAAAATACCCAGACGAAATTATTGATTTGTGCGTTCGTTCGTGTTACAACATGTTTTGGGGGCCGTCGCCGTCGCCGTCGCCGCCGCAGGCCGGGTGCAACGGCCCCTCGGTCAAACCAGCTGTCGCAGGGCAGGGCAGGGATGCGGGGCATGGGCACGATGTGTACGCGCAACGGCCGAGCGCAGCGACCGAGAGCAGCGACAGACGGTTTTTGGGACTGCCGAGGTCTGCGCCCCGTGCGATAAATGCGTCTCCTCGTCCCGTGCTCCTTAGGCTTCTCCCTCGGGGGAGGGGGGGCGGAAGGTTTGAGACGGAACGTGTCAAAGTATTTTGGGAA
>NW_026454371.1:1940-8990 GCF_943734635.1 Anopheles cruzii
GGGGGGGCGGAAGGTTTGAGACGGAACGTGTCAAAGTATTTTGGGAACCGGCGACGGCGGGGCCTAGAGCGCGCGCTCGAACGACGAGGCCAGCGCCCTCTGACTGGCCCATGTCTGGCCCATGGAAATGGGACGCTTTGGACGCGAGAAATTGATCATAAACTGAGCCCCCGGCTGGAGGGTGGGGTGGGGTGGTGGTTCAGTACAGGAGTTCGACGACGCGAGGGCCGACATTACATAGCGTATCTGGGTGGGCGGGGGCCGGCTGAGAGGCTTCCAGGGCGATAAACACACGCAGCCAGACAGGCCAGCGACGGAGGGTGCCAACGGCACAGGGACGGCCGAACAGATTCTGACCCCCAAAAACCTAAGCCCGCTCGCGTGTGTGTGTGCATGTCCGAGGTTTTTCTATGCTGTCATTTAGTTTTGAGTGAAGGAATTTGATTCCGTGCCCGTTTGTTATGCCGGGTGGTCGGAGATGGTTCTTTTAGGAGATTGTTTAGAGTCTGTAGTCTGTCTGTTTTAGGAGATTGTCTTAGAGTGGCGCGGGAAGGATGACGTGGGTGGTATCGTTGTGGGATGTACGGAATGTACGCAGATTATTACGGTCAATATTTTCGCCCCCAGCCGCCGCCGTGTCCTTTAAATCAAGTAGGTTCGAGCAGTTTTTCGAGCAGTTTTTCGAGTAGTTTTTCGAGCAGTCACCGACTTTTCACATCAACCGTAGTAGGATTGCGTGTGGCTCACGTGCAGCATTACCACCAGTACGGAAGACCGGAAGTGCGGCTGTTATTTGAGCAGTTTCGAGCAGCAGGCACACTGCCACAGGCGTTCCACCACCGACCAGGATGAATTTGGCTCGGCCGGAGCTATTAAATGAGGCTACAAGTAGCTGCTCAAAACTGCTCGAAACTGCTCGAAAGCACTCGACAATCGGAGACGGGTCAGCAATATCCGGCCCGCACACTCCTCTATGCAGGCGCCATCGCCGTCCGGTGATCGGGTGACTTCTCAGGACACCTTTACAGCAAACGGTCCCGGTAGGCCCCTAAACCACCCCTGCGTGTGTGTGTGTGGCTGCGTGAGCGTAAACAAGGAGACAGACAGCAATAAATGCGACGGAACCGAAATAGCAGTTGGCCGCCGCCGCCGTGCTGGCCGGGAAGTGACTGACCTCCGCTGAACCCGACTCGCCCGACTATGGCCGGGCCGTGGGCTGGGCCGGCCTGTGGTGGCTAACGGTCGAACGGTTCAACCAAGTTCACAACCGCCCGAAAAGTAGCCAAAAAAGAAGAAAAAAAAAACGCCGAAAAGGGTCCTGCCGACCGGCAGGCGGTTGTGTATCCTTTACCGCCGGCTCGAGCCGGTGGGGTGAGCCGCACGAAACGTTGGGCAAGGAGAATACGAAGCGCGGCTGGGCGGGCGGGGTGGGGGATACGGTGTTTTGTGCTGATATTTTATCTAGAGCAGATCGGCCCCGGCGAGAACCGGCGGGCCAACGGTGGAAAACTGCGCAAGAAGGCAAGCGGCAGCAGACTTACGACTAGACAAGCGAACGAGCAGGGAGAGCGAGAGAGAGAGAAAGAGAGAGAGAGAGGGAAAAGCATTAGAAGGCACAGACGGGCACAGAGATGTGTGTTGGGAATCGGTGGGAAATACGAAAGGAACTGAGGCCGAACCCGAACAGAGGTGCCGGTTGCTCCCTCCGAGACAGGGAGAGCAAGAGAGTGAAGAAGACAAAAAAATACGAAAAGCGAAAACGCGGCAAAAGGACCGTGGCCATGGAGAGAGGCCAAGAAAATGAGCAACAATGTGAGATAGACAAAGGACATTGCGAGTTCAAAGCCCAAGCCCCGTTTTGGGCCACAGTGTAAACTGCCACCCTCACCACCACTTCGGTACATCCCCTTCTTCATCCCCCCACCCCCCACCACCTCGGACACACACACGTAAACAAGGGCCTCGAGAAGGTCTTGCGAAGGAATGAAACGTTGGCCCGAAAAACTGACGAGAAATCCTAAGCCCCACAGGACGAGCAACAGCGTTACTGACACACACACACACACATACCAAGCCATGGTCTGAGCGCAAGGTCAACGCACCGTCAATTATTGCGAAAACCCCCATTCTACCGCACACACACAGACACAGCCACGGGGCTGCGTAGGCTCTGGAAGGATGCGTCGAATATTGCGCTCATACCACCACTCGCTGATCTCTCTCTCTCTCTCTCTCTCTTTCTGAACTACGCCTTATTATCCTTACGCGGAGTGGGGCGCAAGATAGAGAGAGAGAGAGAGAGAGAGAGAGAGTGAGAGAGATAGAGGAGAAAAAGTAAAAGGGAGCGCCCAAGGGCGCAACAAACCCATTGCCCGTTGCGTGACCCGGCCCAACGCTTCGCGGCCCCGTACGGCTAAAGCTTTCAGACTAACCACCCCCCTCCCCCCACCCACGCCCCACGCCATCACCGACCACCACCTCCCATGCGCCCATAAATTTGCGGCCGGACGACGAACCTCGTACGCACTCGCAAGACGTCTTGGCTCCCGTCTCGTCGTCTCAAGACCGACACCAAGGCAGCCGCTGCTCTCAGACACACTCTCTCTCCCTCTTTCTCTATCTCGCGCCCGCTATCTTCTTCGCGCTAGGGTGGGTGTCTGTGTGTGGGACCCAAAACCGCGACCTATCCCAATCCCACCATCTCAGAGCCTCTTCGCATCTTCAGCCTCTGCCTTGGTCGCTTTCTCTCTCTCTCGCGCGCGCGAAAGCGCTCCTTCCGCTGACTGCAGGACATTTGTCGCGGACGATCTTCGTGATGGAGAGTCGCGGAGAGCGAAGCGGGTAAGTCGCCTAAGGACAACAGGCAAGGCCCTGCCCCAAGGCCCACCAAGTTGCGTCCAAAAATTGTGGATTGTGGCGCTGGTGGTGGCAAGGCCAGGAGGATATTAAAAGCGATCAGGGTGACGAAGTTTACGACGAGACGACCCCCGACTGCTCCGAGCTCCCGGATAACGTTGTCTGCTACATTGCTGCTGGTCGGGTGGGCTGCTGAATGCGGAGAGTAGTGAGCCCCCCCCCCCCCCCCCATCTCTCGCCACACACACACCGAGAGTAGTCCCAAAAAGTAAGAGGCAAACAGAGGCTCGCGAAGTCGAGTCGAGAGTGTCGAGTTGCATACTTTGTGGCGCAGCACATTTTTGGGCACCCGTGTCCAGAGGGCCGCCCAGTGTACACTGGGCGGCGGCGACGCTTGGGTAACGTCTAGCAAACTCCTACATCCCCTACCCGTCCCCCGCGTCACCACCACAGACGGCTGCAGTTCGATCGATGGTACGCCTAAATGTAGGCAACCGGATTGGTGGCGAACGTACTAATTGGCAACGCAATGATTGAACAAATAAAGACGGCGGGGTCGTCGGGTTGCGTTCTGGGGACTCTCCGGAACTCCAATCTCCACTCCACCCCCCCTTACCGTCGCCGCGCAGCCTGCGCTTCATCCTGAATGCCCAGAACACTCCTCCAGTGCTTCCGATGATGTTGAATTTGGACGTATTTCGCGGCGTACTCTTTGCAAAGGGTTTGCGTACGTTGCGTAACCCAGCCTCCAATCCCCCCTTACCCTACGCTTTCCGCCACCGGGATATTGTCCAGAGCCACGGAGCCCTGCTGCTGGCGGAGCCCTGCTGTTATCGATACCATCGGTCGGTTGGCGGGGTAGTTGCCGCGTGCCACACGTCCCCCGTTGACGATCCACCACCGCCGCCGCAACACTACCCGGTGGCAGGGTCCAGCCGGACCAGCATTTGGCAGGTGGCCCCAAAGTGATGCATCCTGCCGCGCACCGCATCCTTCAGGGGCACCTCGGTGCCGCACCAGATGGTGCGGCACCGAGCTCTGATGCAGGTCCACTCCTCCCCCCTTCCCCGCCGCAACCCCCTTAACACCCACCACCAAGCGCACTGCGTACGATTGATGGGTTAATTACACGGACCGAACGGAACCCCCGAAAAAACCGGAAGGCCGGACCGACAAAAGCACCAAGAAGCAAGGGGAACCAATATTGTGAAACCCGCCCCCCACCTCCCCCCACGCCGGCTTGACCTTGTGGAGGGGGGGGCACGGTCATGCGCGAGCGCGAAGGTCACCCGGCGCACCGCTCCAGGACCGCTCGGGTCCGGTCTGGTCTATCCGATCTGTGGGGGTCCTTCGGAGGGTGCTCGGATGCTCTTGCTCACCGACCTGTGCTATTTCCTCCCCCCCTGGTACATTTCTCACTTCGTTCGCCCTTCTTCTCCCCCCCCGTCCATCTTTTTTTTTTTTTTAATCGCCGTTTTTCGTTGCGCTCGTGTTTTACACAACACATTTTTGGTCGGTTTTGGGTGTTTTTTGTTTTCCTTTTTCCGTTTTCCCCTTCGGTCGGGTTCTGTAGGGACGCGCGGTGGACCGCGGTTGGCGTATGGCGCGGCTACGGCCACGCGCGCGCCTTGCCATTCGGTTCGCTCTTTGCTCGCTACTTTTCCATCGTCCTTTCCGTTCCGTTTCGGCGGCCGGCGTTGTCCCAAAAGTTCCCGGTCCCCACGCACGGTACAGGGGTCACTGAACCTCCTCCCGCGCGCGCGCGGGTGGTTAGGAAAGGTGCAAAAATGCCGGCACACACACACACACACTTATGGACAGAGGCGCAGCATGTTGATGGCCACAAGACTCTGGGCCACACTGGGCCTGAAGGGCCTGATTCTCGCAGGCCTGATGGGTCGAGGAGAGGGGTCGGCGGGGGTTGTTGTTACATAAGATAAGTCGGCGCGGGTGCGCACACGCGCTTGTACGCCAGCAGATGGCAGCAGGGGCGCACGCGCGCGCTCCGGAAGCACGCTCCACCTCGGCCAACTGTCGAACGGTTTTTTGATTTCGTTTTTCGATTGTTATTTTGTGGTGTGGGCGAACCCTTCCTTTGTTTTGTGTTTTTTTTTTGGTTGCTGGCTGTTCAATGGTAGTCCCTAGTCAGGCGCAAGGTCAATGAACTCCGTGGACTCGTGGGGTGGAGGAATTTTCGGTTTTCGGCGCGTTCTGTTTCAGGGGGGCGGCGAGTGGCCGTTTTAGGGCCCCCAGCACCAACGTTGCATAATGTTTCACCTCCCCCCCCGCCCCCCTCACCCCTTCGTCTGCGTGTTATGCTGTGGCATAAGGGACTCAGTTTATTTTCGCATGTTTTCTTCGGGTTTTTTTTTATGTTGCTTGGATTATTTTCCACAATTCCGACCGACCGACGGCGACCACCGGGTCTCGGGTCGATCGGGCTTCGTCGCCCAACATCCAGCCCAACGACCAAGGGCTCAGTGACTCCCCCGCCCCCATCTCCCCACCTCCCCACCGAACATAGGAACAGGATCGGATGGCATCGCGAGCGAACGTCACGATCATAAACCTGACCTCAGCGAACATCTTCGCCAGCGGGCGCGTGATCCGCGCGAAATGGGCCACATCGCGACGACCGCGGCCACGGAACGGGAATGGTTGTAAATGCACCGTACCCCGCGCCCTGCACCACACCGCAGGCATTCACAAAATATTCGCGAACGGACGGGCCGGGACGGACGGGGGCCAATGTGTGCGCGCGCGAAAAGCGCGAAATGGGTGCAGATCCTCCCCGGGCCGCGGGGCCAGGCCTGATCCAATCTCGGGCCTACTCCGTCTCCACCTACTCCACCGTTCTTTTCGTAGGCCGCGCGCGGCGTTCAAGACCCTGGCGCTGGCGCCGCCAGCTCGGGCAATCGACTGGGAATCGGCTGGGACGGGCGGGGGGTACGCCGGCACGCTGGCACGCTGTTATTTTCGTTCGCTTTAATTTTGCCCCGCGACTTTTGCTCTTCGTTTGCTCTTCTTTCTTATTTTTCCCGTTCCTTTCTTCTTTTTCTTCTCGGTTCGGTTCCTTCTTAGCCTCCCGCTGGAGCTCCCTCATTATGTAAGTGCATCCACCTTTTCGCAGTGCTTCCTTTTCTTTTTCTTTTTCTTTTTCTTCTTCTTCTGCCGTTCAAGCCGAAAATTTTGATGATCGATGCAAAACGATGCAACGGCGCCCTGTGCGACCTGCTGTGCGTCGGGCCCAGCAGGGTGACCGCTGAATGAAGCAACAAACAAAACATTAAAAACATATAAAATATCATAAAATAGCGCCGGCGAAGACAACGGCAAGATAATGATAAGGACACAAAACAAAGCGACGACCAGCGAGCCACTGCGTAAGACATTGGATTGGCCGAATGGTCGGTTCGAGAATATTTTTCTTTCTGTTCGCGTGGTGTAAAATATTAAACGAAGTCCTGTTTTTTAGCCTCCACCTTACTTATTTATTTATTTATTCTTATTATTTTTTTCTTTTTTATTTTTTTTCTTTTTTTTTATTTGGATTTAAATTTTAGTAGGTTCGAAGAAAATTTTCAAATTTTCTAAATTAACAACTGTACCTGTGTTCAAATTATCTCTTCAAATCTTCTAGCTTCAAATCAATTATCAAATTAGAAGGAACTCGATACATGATGGTTTCGGCAGCCTGACCAGTTTGCATGAAATTGATAAAAAGAAATAAAATATCAGGTGTACAAATAGAAAACCGCCGTTTTTTCTCATGATTTGAGGCTTTAATGTAAAAAACTCCTTACAAACTCATTCTTCAAAGTAATTGCCATTGTTAGCCACAACTTTTTACCACATTTTGGGCAGCTTTTTAATTCCTCGTCGGAAAAATTTTTCATCTTTCGACGTGATCCATTCATCGATCCGATTTTTGATGTCGTCGAAAGAACGGAAGCGCTGCTCGGCCAGGTAATGCGTCATCAATCGGAATAAATAGTAGTCTGACGGGGCGATGTCTGGAGAGTAGGGCGGGGGGGTAGTATGTGCCATTATAATGTTTCCAGGTATGTTTTCACGACTTTCGAAACATGTGGTCGAGCGTTGTCGTGAAGAAGGATAACTTTGTCGTGTCTTTCTGAATATTGACGCCGTTTTTCCTTCAACGCTCGACTCAGCCGCATTAGTTGTGTCCGATAC
>NW_026454372.1:0-8986 GCF_943734635.1 Anopheles cruzii
CCTTTGGCGTTCATGATGTGGAGAAACCGGGAGCACTGGCGGCAATCTGTCCCAGACCAGCCACCGACGCTGATGTCAGCGGGGACCACGGCGCACATAATCGCCAATGCTGAGGAGCGGAGATGGAGGGAGTTGAGTGGGATGAATAGTTTTTTATTCTTCTGGTCAATAATTTAATGAAGAAAACATAAACCTCCATTGAAAAAAATAACATGAACATGCATCGAAGTGAAAATGATTGCTTCCAGAGATTGTGGTGCAGGCATATTTTAATCGTACTGGTTATACGTTTAATGTTTTAGGGTTCTCAAAAGTTATTAAATAATTTTATTATTAAATAAACGACACGGTTCGTAAACGACACGACTAAGTGAAGCGAATAGGATTGGCTTTAACTGCCTCTTGAGTAACGGTTTCTAACTTACAAACGATTTAATGCCGTAAATTCGAAGACCTACAAATAGTCCGTCCGACATGACCGTCAAATAATCATCAACTCCGTAACTGCCGTATTTGAGGATCTGCATTCTCTACTTAACGGTTCCTTATTTTTCTTTCATTTTTTCACAGTGTAACAAACACCCAAAAATTATTATTTTAAATCAATTACATTTTATTCAACGTAATTTAGGTCATCCTCCGTGGAACATACTCTGAACCACTCTCACATGATGTTTCCACAGTTTAGCGTACATTAGTACTTTGTAGAAGTTCCAATCGAGAGGCACACGACACTCCAAATACGACTGCAACGTCGAGTCGAGCAGATCCTCGCCGGCCACGCAGGCAAGGATAACCTGCGACATAAGGCGCTTATCGCCAAAAAGGACCGGGCCGTGGGCACAAAGCGCTTGGTACGCGACCGCGAAATCATGCAATGCTTGATGGGCGGCTTGGAGTTTGCTCTCAATGTTGCGGTTCTGTTGAAAAAAAGAAGAAAGAAAAAAAGAAAAGTTAGATCATCGTACAGGATGGATGGCACCAATGTTCGCTTACGTTCATATTTGAGCCGACGATTTGTAACTGGGACTGTAACTGAGACGAAAGCTGCGTCACGATCGGCGGTCAGTAAGAGAATGAATGAGCATTGCGAAAACCTGACTGATTCAAACGATGATCAATGTTGTGTGCGTTCGATCTGCATCGGGCGCAGCATCTCATATTGACGGTCGTCACGAATGCTTCCTGCTCAATGCATGTCTTCGGTTGCATTCGTGTTAGTTAGTGTTTAGTTAGTGCACACTTCACGTGAAGAAAAGAAGGAAGACACGGAAAAGTGTTGCCCCTTTCTCGATCGCGCATCTTTCGACTTCAAAGCTTGAGCAATAAATCATATTGCTTTTTATCCGTAGTCTTGTGGACCTTCGATGCAAAGTCGGATGCAAAGCATGGTCTGACATATCGATCTGTTGGAGATCACTACCGGGCGATGTGTCTCAAGATATCTTTTTCTGCCCCTCTTTATGCATGTTGTTACGGAAAATAACATCAGCGGATCGATAGCGTGGCGGTTTCGGTCGGAGTGACGGAACAAAAAATGATATCTTTGTCTGGGTTTGTCGTTGCATTGGCGGGGCCCGATTCGCTTGGGGTTGGCGTTGCATTGGGGAGTCCGCTTGGGGTTGGCTCATAACCGCGCAGTTGCGGGCGCCCGCGCAGAAGCGCGGTTCTGCGCTTCGGCGCGTACGTGCACTTCAAGTGTTTGAGTTCCTCCTCTTCCTTTTACATTCTCTTCTTCTTCGGAAATAACCGCTGAGCGGTCTTTTCTCTGCACCAGAGAGACAATGTTAATCTCTCGATGCTTTCTGTAACAGTTCGTTTTTACGGGCGGGGTGGACGTAGCGTATTATATATATATACTACTAGCTGATCCCGGCGCGCGTTGCCACGCCTCATTTCATCCTCATTTCTCGATTATCCGACGTTTCAACGGACTTCCTGGTGACGTATCCGATCAGCTTCCCTTTGCATTTCCCGTTACTTCTACTTTTCAGACGGTCGGGCTTCCCGGTGACGTATTTGTTCAGTTTCCCTTTCCTCCTCCCGTTACTCTGTTCCGAATGATAGGGCTTCCCGGTGATGTATCCGATTGGTTTTCCTTCCCGCTTCCCGTTGGATACATGGCAAAACTCGCACCAGCTAAATTTGACTCAAATTGTTTGAACACTTTTCGAATTTTGCTTTAAATTTACCAAAATTTTGTATGGGAGCCACCATTTGGAAAGTGGCGAGAGGCGAGAGAACATTTCCCCCTCCCAAACACTCCCACCTGCAGAATTTGGTTCGATTTGTTCGAAAATAACCCGAATTATGCTGAATTTTATGTTGTGTTTGTATGGGAGCCCCTCTCCCGGGAGGTGTGAAATGTACTTTTTCTACTATATGATCCTAATTGCAATCTAGAAGGCTGTAGCAGTCCGTTGCTATCTCTCTCTCTCTCTCTCTCTCTCTCTCTCTCTCTCTATTTCTCTTTTTCCTCTCTCTCTCTCTATCTTTCTCTTTCTCTTTCTTTCTGTATCTCTCTCTCTATCTATCTATCTATCTCTCTCTATCTCTTCCTCTCGCTCTCTCTCCCTCTCTTTCGCACTTTCTTTAAAAATTAAACGGAAACTACGCAGTTCACCCCAACATCAGTTCTACTTCAAGATGGATGGAATGAGGGGTGGTGATAGGTGGAAGAAGGAAGGAAAAGGCTTTTAAGTGAAACCAATCGATTTAGAGACCACCAAAACCTAAGAAACGATACCCATATTGCCCTGGGACGTATTTTAAGGATTGGGGTTGTATGGGGCCCCCCCCTTCCCCTCGTCCTGCAAGGACCAAATTTTGTCACATGGTTTCTCGGGTGACCATCAACTATTGTGCAAGTTTTGATGAAATTCGATTCATAACTTGTGGAGTAATTGATGTTTTTAACAGTTAGTTGTATGGGAGGGCAAAGAAAGAGGGGGGTGAGGGGTTTCTAACCTTGACTATTGCACTCCCCGGCCCCAAAAACCCCTGTATACCAAATTTCGAGTCAATCGGTCCAGTAGTTTCGGAGTTCACTTGAGACATACAGACACAACTTGAATTTTATATATATAGATATTGTATATTATTATTATAACAAATAAATAAATAAATAAATCAATACCAGATTATTACGGGCGGAGATAGTCATCCGCGCGATGGTGACTATGGAGAACATCGTCCAATATGGTACAACCTGTTGGACGCCGGCACCTACACACCCACAGCGAGCAAGGAGCACACGTCAACGTCAATGGAAGAGAGTTTACTTTGATACGGAGCTCTTTCTCCACTCGCTCGCAGCGCAGCGAATTTAGGACATCATAACCGGAGACATACAAGAGCTGACCAGGCAGATGACCAAAGCGTGTGACGCCACCATGCTACAACGCAGCAGCAAATCTGTCTCGCGCAGGTCACTGTATTGGTGGACTTCCAAAAGGACCAGAGTTTGAGGAAGCTAAGATCGCATATCCACAGTCCATACGAGCAATGGAAGAAGAGAGCGCTCAACGCAAAAAGATCTGCGCAGTGGACTTGGCGAACTCAGCGGCTGACAATCTGTACGGTAACGCATACAGGTTGGTCAGATTGAGGCTCCAAGGGAAGCGAAGTCCGCCCATCACCGACCCAGAAATGCTGGATGGCATCGTGAGACACCTGTTCCCACAGCACCCGCCGACCACATGGCCAACTGGACGAGGCAGGGATGAAGACGCACCCATCCGCCGTGTAACCAATGAAGACATCCTGCGTATTGCGAGTCAACGCCTGCCGGCCAAAAAGGCCCCCGGTCCGGATGGGCTGCCAAATTACGCGATCGGGACGGCGATGGCACGCTAGCCGGAAGTCTTTCGGCGGCTGTTCCAACGGGTACTCGATCGGGGAACACTCCCCAATCAGTGGAAAGACTCAGCAGTTGGTATTGCTCAACAAACCTGGCAAGCCACCTAGCCTACCGTCGTCTTATAGGCATGCTTAACGCTGTTGCTAACGCGTTTGAGCGCATAATATTGGATCGCCTCAACGACTGGTTGCAGGACCACCCGGAGGGTCCGCGCTTAACACAGAAACAGTTCGGGCGCAGGAGAGGGCGTTCGACCACAGAGGCGATCCAAAAGGTGGTAGCACGTGCACGATACGCCGGTGCCATCAACAGAGACAGCAAGAAGAAACTGTCAACTGTCAACTGTCACCGCGTTAGTTGCACGTCTAGTTGCAATGCGTTCATCAGTGTCAGCTGGGCAGCCGTAGGCGGAGCACTGAGCAGAGCTGGAGTGCCGCAAGGTCTACTCAAGATCATTGGAAGTTACTTCAGCGACCGAGTGCTCATCTACGAGACCGACAACGGACAAGTCAGGCGCTAGATAACAGCGGGAGTTCCTCAAGGGTCAGTTCTCGGTCCTACTCTGTGGAAAATTGCTTACAACGCAGTGATTGGCGTATCTGCGTACCCGGTTGTGACAATCGTCGCCTAATAATACGCTACGCTGCACCTGTCTGGGCGGAAGGGGTACTACGCGTGTCGCAGAACCGACCGCGCCTCACTCGGTGTGTCGTTTTGGTTCGCATTAGATCGGTTGTTGATTGGCACAGACAGAGATGTTCCCCAACGAAGAGTTGAATCGCAAAATTTTGAACAACTATGAAAACAATCCGGTGAGTTGAACAATTTGATTTCGCCCTCGGTTCCAATGAAATGTAATTATTTTCTTTTCCTTCCCCGTCTATTTGAACCCCTATAGTGTATGGATAATGCGGTTTTTCTCTTGACGTGGCAACATTTCGTGCATGCGAGTGAGGCGCTGTACAATTTCGTGGAGGGACAGATGCAGCGCATCACATTCCATACAATGTTTATAAATCCAGTGTTTCACTATAATGCTTTCATATTGAAGCACATTCACGAGACATTGGCGCACGCAGCTATCCACCAATTTGAAGGGCACCTTCCGGGACTCAATGAATTCTTCGCGATGAGCCGCAATTTTATGGTCTGGTTAAACCACATCGTCCGCTGTGTAGAGTTTAAAGAACGCCCAATAGAGGGCCAAATTACCCAACCAGAGTACTTGCGTTGGCACAATCTTATTAGTTTCATCAAATCTTTTGATGGGCAGGATTACCAGCGATGGTACCAGTGAGATACGAGCGATCTAATAAAAGCTCTAACTAAAGTTCACAAGCTAAAGCTTGTGAATTGCTATTGTTTTATTACTACTATTTATTTTAGAAAATAAAAAAAATCCGAAAAAGATCCGAAAATAAAATAGCCGGCACGCGGGTTGAAGCGACTTGTATTGGGGAAGCGACTTGGGAAATACCGGAATACCTCCCGGATTCACGCGCGCTTATAGTAAATGCGCGTTGTGCCGTTGCGGTTATTTCAAGGGTACGGATAACTCTCGCGTCGGGCGCCGATGTCCACCAGCGTACTAAGACCTGGCACAAAAGGCACCCCCGGCAACCACTGCCCATCGTGCTACGGGGCAGCGAGGATAAGCGGCACAGGCCCGGAATAACACCGGACGCGCGCGGGCCGATGAAAAAAAGCCGCGTTGCACCTTTGCGTGCGTCACGAGTTTGTGTTAAATTCTCGCGTCGCGCACGTACTGTCCAGCGGGTCCCGGGCAGCAACGATGAGCGGTTCGAGCCGGCGTCCAGCAGCCTCGGAATACCTCACGGATTCACGCCCGCTTATAATTTTTTTTTAATTATTATTATTTTTCAAGTAGGGGAATGCATTGACGGACCTCAGTTTGCTGACCACTACCATCTCGGTTTTGTGCCGAGCGACGGACAGGCGCATTCCATTCATCCACGCTTCCACCATTTCCATTGACCGCTCCGCGTACATTTCAACCTCTGTCAGACTCGAGCCACAGACTGTTAGGACGATATTGTCGGCGAAGCCGACAACCGAAGTACCGGCTGGCAGCTTCAGTCGCAGAACCCCATCGTACATCATGTTCCAGAGCGCAGGCCGTAGGACAGACCCCTGGGGGACGCCTGCCGTAAGCTGCACTTCTTGTGGTCCTGAGTCGGTGTCGTAAAGCAAGACCCGGCCATCGAAATAGCTCCCCAGTATACGCAAGTATTCGGGAACCCTCATACTGTGCAGTGACTGTGCAATAGCCAGCCAGCTAGCGTTGTTGAAGGCATTCTTGACGTCAATCGTGACAATCGCACATACCCGGTTTCCCCCGCTTTGTTGGCCATCGGCCATGCCAGCGGTCTCGACCACCAATCGCACCGCATCAACGGTAGACTTCCCCTTCCGGAAACCAAACTGCCTCCCGGACAGGCCATGTGCGCCCTCCGTGTACTCGGTCAACCTGTTGAGGATCAACCTTTCCAAGAGTTTACTCATGGTATCCAGTAAGCAGATCGGCCTGTAGGACGAGGCGTCTCCTGGGCTTTTGCCAGGCTTCGGCAACAGCACCAGCTTCTGACGCTTCCAGCGGTCCGGGAACACACAATCGTCCAGGCACTTTTGCAGTGCTCTCCGGAACATGCCAGGACAGGAGCGCAGAGCCGCCCTCAAAGCGATGTTCGGGACGCCATCTGGCCCCGGGGCTTTGCCCGGGGACAGACGTCGAGCCGCAAATTGCAGCTCTTCGTCCGTGACCATCGCTCGCGCCCCATCCCCAGCCGCACCGCACGGCGCGCTCGGCCAGACCGTCCGCTCGTGTTGCGGGAACAGCTCGGCCACTATCACCCGCAGCCGATCCGGGCACCTCTCACGAGGAACGCTCGGGCCGCGCAGCTTCGCCATCGCAAGCCTGTAGGCACCACCCCACGGATTCAACTCGGCTTCTCTAAGGAGGCGGTTGTAGCTCTCCTTTTTGCTTGAGGTAATCTTGTGCTTCAACGTCTTTTTGACGGCTTTAAAGGCGTTGTGCTTCTCCTCTCTATCGCTCTCGGTTCTTGCGCGTTGGCATTCCTGCCTAGCGCGTAGACATTTTCTGCGGAAATCAGCTATCTCCTCTATCCACCAGTATACCGGCCTCCGATTACCGGCTGCGGGCCGTTTTCTCGGCATTGCTGCATCACAGGCCCTCACCATCGCTGTCGTTAGCTCGTCTGCATTTAGTGCTTCGTCGCGGTTCGCTTGTCTCAGAGTTTCCGAAAAAGGCTCCTCACTGAAGCACGCTGTCCTCCACTGCCTATTCCATCCTCGTGAAGGTGCAGCTTGTCGAGCTGTTTGCGACTGCCCCCTCTCGATGCTGTAGAGCAGAGCGAAATGGTCACTGTAGGCGAAGTCTTCACTCACTCGCCACTTCATTCCTACGCTCAACTAGGGACTGCAGAACGTCACGTCTATGATCGACTCTCGTCCGTTCTTGCTGAAAGTCCTGGTACTGCCTTGGTTTGCGAGTACCAGGTCCAGCCGAGCGATTGCCTCCAACGGACGGATTCCTCGTGGGTTTGTCAGCCTGCTGCCCCAAGTGACTGACCAGGCGTTAAAGTCCCCAGCAACGAGTAGCGGGCTTCGACGGTCCAGCGCATCCACCATCTCGTCCAGCATGCGCTCGAATTGGATAGGGTATCAACTCGGTGGAGCATAACAGCTGCACACGTATACTCCCCCGTATACTTCTTCTCCACCTATACCGTATACTTCTTCTCTGCACCGTCTGCACAAAGCTGTCCGGTCCGGGCCCTGGCACTGCGCCCAACGATGGCCAAACTCCCAGCACTTATAGCACTGTGTGGGCTGGTGGTGCCATCCCGGGCGAGTATTGCGCACCTTTTCCTTCCCTCCCGACGCCGGTGCTTTTTTGGGCTTCAGCTTGCTTCTCTTGACAACGACAAAGCCGTCATCGTCGCAACAAGCGTTTGCTGGGGCTTTTTCAGCACCCCAGCAAAGGATTGCTGCACCTTGGCAGGTATCCCCTCTGCCTCAACCTGCACTGGCCCTACTCTAGCCCTTTCTAGGACCACTACCAGTGATCTCCTCTCCCTTTGTGCAGTTCCGATATCCCGTATCAGTTGGGCTGCCATCTCCCGTACTAGTGTCTTGGCGCCTGACCTCTTGAGAACCGGGAGGTCGTACAGCTTTTCGGCTGTCTGCATGGCCACTAGCATAAACCGTGCATCGCCTGCCCCCGCGGTGGTTTCTTCTTCTCTCGGGGTCGGGGCCTCTGCTCGGTCCTCGGGTTTCCATCGACTGGAGGAAGTATGGCGAGTTTTTGTCTGCGTCAATGTCCAGTGTACCAGAAAATTTACTACCTCCTGTTGAGGAGTGCCGTACACTCGTCTCATTCATTAACGAGTGCGCCCTTGCAGCCCAAGCCAGACCGTTCCTCCAAGACAGAGTGTTTAAAAACCCCAAACTCCCTGGTGGGACCGTGACTGCCAAGCAGCATTCCAGCCTAGCCTAGCCCACAAAATTTGTCCCGAGTTTATTCCTGCGCAGAAATTCGAACGAAATGCGCTGACCGAATACCACCACATGGACGCCCTCTTCACCATGTTAGAGCTCTCACTTGCACTCTTCTCCGGCAAAAACTCTTCTCCAGGCTTAGGCCAGATCAGGAACAAACTTCTGCAAAACCTGCCAGACCTGGTGAGGATACGACTATTGAAACTTCTGAATGCTTTCGCTTTTCGCTTCACGTTTTCGCTTTCGCTTTTCGATTCGCTTCACTTAGTCGTGTCGTTTACCAACCGTGTCGTTTACTTAATAATAAAATTATTTAATAACTTTTGAGAACCCTAAAATGTTAAACGTATAACCAGTAAGATTAAAATATGCCAGCACCACAATCTCTGGAAGCAATCATTTTCACTTCGATGCATGTTCATGTCATTTTTTTCAATGGAGGTTTATGTTTTCTTCATTAAATTACTGACCAGAAGAATAAAAAACTATTCATCCCACTCAACTCCCTCCATCTCCGTTCCTCAGTGGCTGGTCTGGGACTGATTGCCGCCAGTGCTCCCGGTTTCTCCACATCATGAACGCCAAAGG
>NW_026454373.1:0-4272 GCF_943734635.1 Anopheles cruzii
TGCACCGTACCATTGTCGGGCGATTCTGGGCGCCGGAAGCAGCGAGCAGAGGCTTCGACGGTAGGCGACGAGCCCGGTTCGACACGGTTCGCGGCTTCGGTGAGGAGGCTTAGCCAGCGCCGCACCAGCGGACGCGTGGTTCCGTTGTCCCTGGTCGTTCCGCTTCCCGTTCCCGGAGTGCCGGAGGATGAGGAGGAGGGGGAGGAGCAGGGGGAGGTGCAGTTGCATGAGTAACTGCTGGAATCACTTTGCGAGTCAAGGATCTCGTCTGAGACGCTGTTGGGATCAGCATCAGCAAGCGGTTGCCGTTGGCATACTATAGTCAGCGTCGCTAGGGGCTGGCCACCACGGCCACCACTGATGGTGCCGAACGGCAGACGGTAATTGTCCGGAATGGCGCTATCCGGCGGCAACTGCACGACGCCCACCAGTGCAACCGGCCTTGCTGGATTGGGATCTGCCTCTGGAGGGTTTTGCTGGGTTGGGCTCTGACCGCCGTCGTCGTTCTGGCCGTCGTCGTTCTGGCTGTCGTCGTTCTGGCTGTCGTCGTTCTGGCCGCCTCCGTCGTCGTTCACCGGCCGGAGCCGGTTGGTACGCTGGTGCTGCATCACGGTGGGCTGGTGTCCGTTTGGCCCCCACTATGATTCCACCAAGCTACCACGAACAAAGGACAAAGCGATTCACACACTCGAAAGCACAATCACTTGGGAATATTGACGGACCTTGGGTGAAGCTGTCGATCAACCACGCGGTTGTTGCTTGCGGAATGTTTCTAAGATCGCGGGCAGTGATCGGAGCCGCGTATATCCTTTTGCTCGGTCCGTCTCTAGAGAACCGCTAATCCTAAGATCCTTCCTAAGCCACACGAGGACCTTGAGATATCGCGAGGGCTTCCGTTGTCTCTGAAGCGCTGGATTCAACTGCGACTTAAGCTATGTGCTGGCGATGGCGTTCTGCAAATTTCACTACTACCATGTCCTACTGCTGACTACACCACTACTACCGTCGTCTCGGCGGTGGTCGCCAACAAGTAAAACCATTTGGTTATATACTTTGCATATACCTTATATCGCCCACTGCCTATTTTCTTTTTCCGGTGCACCTTGCTGTGGGATGTTTTCGGGCCACCACCGTCGCTAATTGTTCTTTACAGGAGCACGGTGCCCATACGATTCTTGGAATGATTCGCATTGTACATGTCGCTTCTACAGTTCGCAGAAATGGATCCGGGAGTCACGTATCCCTGAAATCACTATCGCTCGTGCATGAGGTGTTCTCATGAGGAGGACGTTTGGTGGAAAAATCTATCACCGATCAGCAAATTACTATGCGCCAGTTTCTTGCCTTTAGACTGAACGGACTCGCTGCTAACAAGCTCATGCCAGGTCTTGGCCTATGCTGATGACATACTATTATGGCCAAACATATCGGGAGTTATTTATGAATCAAAATATGTGTATTGATGCTTCAAAATCTATGTTTTCATCTTTAAAGCAGCGCGAACGGTGGTTATGGATCGAATTTATGACGAAATGATCACGAAGTATGCTTCGTTGACAGTTTGGCCGGTTTGAAGTTTGTCACATTTGTGCGCCCGCAGTTCTGCAATTTGCATAACACATGCTCTGCTAACAATCATAGGTTAAAACATCGAAAACGGTTGATTTAGTAGAACGTTCCATTAGTATTGTGGGTGTAAAAGAGGATATAAAACAACAATTGCTTTATATCATCAATGTATTGATCGAAGAAGAGCGAGCGAAGAGCATTGAGATTGCAGGAATTTCGAAACAAGTAATTATTATTTGTAATCCGAAGTACCCAACCCATGAACCGATGAACGTTCGATGTTCCAACAAAACTCTTATTAATGGAACGCAAAATACAAACAGTTAGTAACGGGTGTATTGCTGTTTAAACTAACTATGTGGTTTCTTTTCTTGCTGTCAACAAGCCAACAGCCAATTGAACTTTGTTTTGGATCAGTGCAATGTATCGTCCAAGTAAAAGTATCTTCTAAATTTTTCTCTTCAGAAGATTTTCTTGCGTGTGGGCAACATTTGGCCTTAACATGCCGTACATCTAAAGCTTCTTTTCCTTGATAACCGGGTGGTATAGGGCGGATGCGAAAGCAACCAATGTGAGTTGCTCGAAGAGCGAATCCTGAGGTTCTTGCACAAACCAAAGCAACCATTCAAAGAGATGCCTGAACGAACTGAACCCAGACAGATTGACGAATTCTTTAATCCTGATAACAACCATGGTAGCTGTCACGAAACGAATTGCAAACTCTTGTCTATATGTACGATATCCTTAATTTTACCGACTTCCTCAAAATGCATATGCCCTAAAATAAATACATATTCAGTTACTCATATATTGAATAGGTCCCCCAACCATACCACGTAGTGCCATACTTAACAAACATTAAAGAACATAAAGGTAAAATGCGGTGCTAAGTACCATTCAAACCGTAAAATTTTTTTTTTCTTATCGAACCACCAAACTTATTGAACAGATATGCATGTAATATGTGAAAATTAGTTTTTTACAAATCAAAGAAGAATCTATTTCCTATCTTATGCTATAAAACGTAATCCTACATTGTCGTTTGAAGACATCGAGTTGGGTTGTGGCTGCCCACGGTTACCCGGTTCGTCAACCCGTCGCGTCGGTCGGACTCTTCTATAGAAAACCCTTTGCCGGAGGGTCCCAGCTGGTGAAGCGTGCGGCACCCTTAAGGCCTCCCCGGGGTTTTTGTTCGAGTTTTGTTTCCGCTTCCGCAGCGCTTGCTGGACTTCCGGCACTGATGCTGGATCTGGCGTTAGGTACACCAAGTACTGCTGCTGCTGATGCTGCTGGTGGGCCACCGTATCCAATGCTCACTCAGCCTCGAGCTGCTCGAAGTGGTGTTCCACAGGGATAAAGATAAACTTCAACGTGTGAGACACGTGTCATGGAACCGGTTGGTGCTTGGTTAACGGGCTCAGTACTCGAACGCGGGTGCGCTGGTGCGTGGGGAGGGTTGAGGGGCGGTTCATCTGCACCGTGCCACCGAGTCGACCGTGTTGTCGTGAAGGTCGCGAAGGCCCGTTCGAGCAGCGAGCTTCCTCCCGCATCCGCGTCGGGGCGTCAATCAGCGCGCACTTCGCAACAACCGCGTAGAAAGCGGCTGAAGCGCTGGGATACGGCAGGAGGATTGCGGGGAGCTCCCACCTGCCGGGGTAGGAGTTTATATAACAGTCGTTCCATGGAACCGGTCGTGAATAGTTGTCTCTTCGGTCAGCCACTTTCATCTCATAACATTTTGCGACACACCGACACACGACAAGGGGACTCCGACGAGGTAATCATTCTCTCTCTCTCTCTCTCTCTCTCTCTCTCTCTCTCTCTCTCTCTCTCTCTCTCTATTTTTCTTTTCCCTCGCCCTCTCTCTCACATCACGCGGGAGTCACGTACTCATACATCATCCCGCATCGTACATTTCGTCTTTTTGTGTTGTTGGGCCCTCCCTCTGTCCTGTCTGCTGTCCTCACTTGCCCCCCCACCCAAACTGCGACATATCCATGACGACATATCGCGCGTGCTGTGGCTGATGCTGTGGCGCTGTGCTTGCGCGATCGTTGAACCTCTCCCCTTGTGCGCGGTCCACCGCCGCCGACAGACGAGACGGAGCCGAAGGCGCAACCTATCGCGCAAAATAGTAGAAAGTTGCAAGAGCTTGCACTTGGTGGGGGGCCCAACCCAATGGGGTGCTCTGTTGCGCCTGCGTCTACCTCCTTCGCGATTTCGCAGCCTCGCGGTGGTGGACCACAAACCTCACCCGACCTCTGATGGCGCTGGAGCCTACGGCAATGCGACCCGGGGCCTCTCGACCCGACCCCGCCCTGTCCGCCACTGGCCCACATTCACTGTGATCCATACCCCCCTCCCCCGCCCCCGTGGGGCTGCACACACACACGGTGAGGTCAGTGCCACGACGATGCGGTAACGGATCGTGCCTAATGCCCAGTCAGGTGGCGCGATCGCGCGTGACCTTGCTGGTGCCTTTCGTGCGTCGATCGTCCGAGTGCGTGTTGCATCCTGGCGGCGCGGGCGCCACCCGTCCATGTCCGTGAGAGTCACGCCACACCGCGAACCGAGGGCCCCCGAAGATGCCGGGCCGGAGGATGCGAGAGAGCCCGCACGCGGAAGTGTCTCGAATGCGGCGGTCCATCGCTGCGAATCGCCTGTGGCTCGAAGGTGGCTGTTAAGAGAGAGAGAGAGAGAGAG
>NW_026454373.1:4607-7781 GCF_943734635.1 Anopheles cruzii
TAGACAATTGAAGCTTCAGCGCCAAGAGTGTGTTTTAGTGTTGATGCTTTCACAGCATCTTTCGTTAAGTCTTGCCGATGCTGATATGGTTAAAAAACAACCGTTTTTTGGCAGTTTGCCGTGATAAGCGATAAAACCAAACAGCCAAAATCCGCATCATACAGTCTCTCGTTCTGGATGCATTGGCTTCTCTTGCACGGTGTGTGGGTTTTCCGAACCACAATAGTGCTTATTAACATAGCCAACGAGGTGGAAATGATCTTCAATGAAATGTGTTTTTGACGAATGATTTGACGACCTACCACTTTGGAAATATTTTTTTTCATATTTCCAAATTTTTTGCAACCAAAATTGTATTTTATACATAAATGTTAAGAATCAAGCTTTCAAATAAAAGTTCAAACATCGAAAAATATTCAGCCGTTTTTGTTTTAAAGCCAAATGAAAAAATGCACACTAATTTGCTCACCCTGTATAAGGCTGTCTAAAAAGTCATGAACGTTTTTCACGACAGATGCCTTTTGTGATCGATATCTCTTGAAGTATAGATTGGACAGTTTCAAGATTAGGCTCGTTTTAAAGCTGATACTTTACACTTGAAAACATGCTTTCAATGTTTTCTGTTTGTTCCATTCGTTTGGGAGTTAGAGAGTGTTAACAATGGAGGTCAACGAAGAAAAAATTCGTTAAATTTTACTGTTTTTGTCCGATATTGGTGAAAATTCAAGCTAGGCCGCAGAAATTGTGCATGGTGTTTGTGGTGCCGATGCTTTATAAGCTAGCTAGGTTAAATTTTTTTCTCGCTGACCCGTTTTAGTTTTTTTTCATGTTTAAGTTGCACTTCGCACAGGTAGACCCGCCGTCGAAAATGTCGATCAAATCACAGAAATAATCAAAGTAGATCGGCATGTTAGTAATCAGAGCATCGGCCAGAAGCTTAATATTAACTATCAAACAGTTTGAAGCCATTTGCGCAAAGCTGGAATCACGAAGAAGCTCGATGTTTGGGTGCCACATCAATTGACACCAAACAACATGATGGCTCGAATTTCCATCTGCCAAGGTTTTGGCCAAACGGAACGAAATCGACCCATTTCTTAAACGGATGGGAACTAGGGATGAGAAATGGGATACATACGACGATACTGTGGGAAAACGATCGTGGTCTAAGCGTGGTGAAGTAGCCTAACTAGTGGCCAAACCAGGACTCACGGCCAAGAATGTTCTACTGAGTATATGGTAGGCCTTGAAAGGAATTGTTTATCATGAGTAGCTTCCGTGTGGCTAAGGACTAAATTCAGATCTCTATTGTCAATTGCTGCACCGTTCGAAGATAGCGATTGACCAGAATCGGCCAGAATCGACCAACAGAAGAGGTGTTGCGTTCCATCAGGACAACGAAATGTTACGCACGTCTTTAGTGACTCCCCAGAAAGTCCGGGAGCTTGGTTGGGAAGTTTGAATGCATCCACCGTATAGTCCGAACCTTGCACCAAGCGATTGACACCTTTTTCGCGCATTACAAAATCTCCTGAGTGATGGAAAACTGAGATCAAAAAAGGATTGTGAAAATGGATTGCTAGAGTTTTTTGCCAATAACGACTAAGCCTTCTACAAGAGAGGCATTATGAAGGCATTATTTAAAAAGGCAACAAATTTTCCATCAAAATGGTGCAAATTTGATGCAAATCGGACCATTGGAAATCTGTTAAATATAGTTTTGAAATTCACGCAATAAACGTCCACGACTTTTTCCCCAGCCTTACATAACATGTAATGTGGTCTGATCTGATGTGGTGTAATGTTATATGTGGTCTGATCAAAAATTTTCGCCACATTTGAATTGACTGATTACTCGAAATGGCCGAACTTTTCACCATAAGTCACTAACAAGTGTAGCAACCTAATCGTATCGAAAAATCGAAAATCGGATATACGTGGCCCGCGGAAATTCAAATGTCGCGAAAATTTTTGATCTGCCCTCGTCGTGTGGACCCATAAGTCGCACTTGTAAACAGACTCGGCTCCACCGAGGAGCGAGAGTTGTGACAGAGTTCGAGATCCCGCTCTCGCTCTTACCGACTTACGGCTCTTAAGGCTTTTTACCAACAAAGTGAACACCAAATTAAGACTCGTAAAACGTTGCCAAACTTACGCGTACATATGTTTACGTTCTCTCAAAATAGCTGACCAGGTTGCTAAAGGAAAAACCTGGAACAACAATAGGGATGAAGCGACAAAGAAAATCAGCGAATTAGAACTTTCGTGCAATATTTTTGAAGAGTTTCCGTTAGCAACCGATCAACAGTGGAACGGAAGCTGTAAAAGTAAGGAACACGGGTGCAAGCGTGAATGGTTGGCACTACCGGAGCAATCTAGAAGGTCACGAAGTACTAAGAAATCAATGGGTTTTTGAAACAATGAACAAGATACACCAGGTATTGTAGACCACGACGGCTTTCCGTTACTAAGTGGATCACCTCAATTCAAATTCAATTCATTCAAATCAAAAGCAACCCTGACCCTGAAATCATACATCATCTTGTCAAACTGACAAGGTAGATGAGCGCCATCGAACATTAAATCGCCATCGAATTAAAGAACATAATGGTAAAATGTGGTGCTAAGTACCATTTAAACCATAGGATTATTTTTTTCTTATCGAACCACAAAACCTATTGTACAAACTTATCTCAATCGACGAATCACTTAGCTTTGAAATTAATAAATCAATTACTACTATTTTGCATTTTTCATTCGATCAAAATTAGTTTTATTGTAACATCAAACGTTCAATCCAGTTCATCCGGTTGGATTTTTCTTTTATTTCCAAAAATGTCCCCGACAACGTCGGTCAGTTACTATGCCAAGGATGTATTTCGTGTATTGGCGGTAGAGTTTCGACCGTAGTTTTTTCTATCCTCTCCTCCAGATAAATTCATCATAAACTGTGTTTACGGTGTAATAAAAAAAAATGAATGAAATAGAAAGAACCCCACACTGAACGGCAAATACTAAACCGCAGATATATGCCCATGAATTCATACCAAACGAAATTAAACTAAAGGGATAAGCGCCCAGATAGGGGGAAAAAAAACACGCACAGTGCTTCTCATAAATCGCCAATCAGGTCCGGTTCCGCTCATCGTTCGTCGGTAGCGGCTCCCGGTGGAG
>NW_026454373.1:7881-9067 GCF_943734635.1 Anopheles cruzii
GACGAGCACGGTTCGAGACGGTTCGAGGCTTCGGCGAATAGCCTGCGCCGCATCAGCGGACGCGTGGTACCGTTGTCCCTGGTACGAGACCGGTGCGCCCTGGGGGTTCCGTCGGGCGATTCTGGGCGCCGGAAGCAGCGAGCAGAGGCTTCGACGGTAGGCGACGAGCCCGGTTCGACACGGTTCGCGTCTTCGGTGAGGAAGATTAGGCGGCGCCGCACCAGCGGACGCGTGGTTCCGTTGTCCCTGGTATGAGACCGGTGCGCCCTGGTCGTTCCGCTGGAGGCCGATTCGCTTCCCGTTGCCGGAGTTGATACCATACCAACCAGTTGATATGGCTGATAATATCTGCTTCCGGCGGCGTCCTCCGTTCTTTCCTGAGCGAATCTCGGCCCCCGTTCGTTGAGCTTAGCCCTCTTCGATGGGTACGCTGGCTGGCTCATCATGTATAATGTTCACACCACTTCGAAAGACACAGAAACAAACTAATTTGATTTTGGAGGCTGCTAAGCTGACAAAATACAACACGCAACTCACTAGAATTTACTCACGGTCGCAATGGCGTCGCGCTAGACAATGACATTTTCAACCCCAAGATTGTGTAGTCGTGTTAGTGCACTCACAGCATCCTTCGAAATGTTGAGCTCACAGCATCCTTTGATTGGTCACTACCACCGACGCAATTGCGCTGAGAAAGGTTAAGCAATATCTTGGAAAGGGAGGTTGGTTAAAAAACAACTATTTTTTGGCAGTTTGCCGTGATAAGTGATTCTGCTGTTTATCCGGCAATTACAACCGCCGAACCGGCGAAGCAGTTGGCCCCACGTGAATCGTACTTTACATACGCACGAAGTGGCGTCCCACTAGACAATTGAAGCTTCAGCGCCAAGAGTGTGTTTTAGTGTTGATGCTTTCACAGCATCTTTCGTTAAGTCTTGCCGATGCTGATATGGTTAAAAAACAACCGTTTTTTGGCAGTTTGCCGTGATAAGCGATAAAACCAAACAGCCAAAATCCGCATCAAACAGTCTCTCGTTCTGGATGCATTGGCTTCTCTTGCACGGTGTGTGGGTTTTCCGAACCACAATAGTGCTTATTAACATAGCCAACGAGGTGGAAATGATCTTCAATGAAATGTGTTTTTGACGAATGATTTGACGACCTACCACTTTGGAAATATTTTTTT
>NW_026454374.1:0-2421 GCF_943734635.1 Anopheles cruzii
CTGTTGTAGCTTCTGTTACGTCTTCCTGAATCTCGTCAACCTTTTCCTCAACAACTTCGATAACCTCCTTTTCAATTACCTCTGTCGCTGGTTCAGAGGGTTCTGGTTCTTCGCTTACTTGTGCTGCTTCTACCATTTCCTGGACAGCGTCGATTACCTTCTTCTCAGTAACTTCAGTTGTTAGTTCCGATGGTTCTGGTTTTTCTTTAGTGACTGTTTCTTTGACGAACTCTGCTTTAGCTTCCGCTACGTCTTTCTGAACTTCGACAACCTTTTCCTCAACAACTTCGATATTCTTCTTTTCAATAACTTCTGTCGCTGGTTCCGAGGGTTCTGGTTCTTCGCTTACTTGTGCTGCTTCTACCATTTCCTCGACAGCGTCGATTGCCTTCTTCTCAGCAACTTTAGTTGTTAGTTCTGATGGTTCCGGTTTTTCTTCGGTAATTGCTTCTTCAATAAAATCTGCTTTAGCTTCCGTTACGTCTTCCGGAACCTCGTCAATCTTTTCCTCAACAACTTCAATAACCTTCTTTTCAATTACCTCTGTCGCTGGTTCAGAGGGTTCTGGTTCTTCGCTTACTTGTGCTGCTTCTACCATTTCCTGGACAGCGTCGATTGTCTTCTTCTCAGCAATTTCAGTTGTTAGTTCTGATGGTTCCGGTTTTTCCTGGGTAATTGCTTCTTCAACGAACTCTGTTGTAACTTCTGTTACGTCTTCCTGAACCTCGTCAATCTTTTCCTCAACAACTTCGATAACCTTCTTTTCAATTACCTCTGTCGCTGGTTCAGTGGGCTCTGGTGCTTCGCTTATTTGTGCTGCTTCTACCATTTCCTCGACAGCGTCGATTGCCTTCTTCTCAGCAACTTTAGTTGTTTGTTCTGATGGTTCCGATTTTTCTTCGGTAATTGCATCTTCAATGAAATCTGCTATAGCTTCCGTTACGTCTTCCGGAACCTTGTCAATATTTTCCTCAACAACTTCGATAACCTCCTTTTCAATTACCTCTGTTCCTGTCGCTGGTTCAGAGGGTTCTGGTTCTTCGCTTACTTGTGCTGCTTCTACCATTTCCTGGACAGCGTCGATTGCCTTCTTCTCAGCAACTTTAGTTGTTAGTTCTGATGGTTCCGGTTTTTCTTCGGTGATTGCTTGTTCAATAAAATCTGCTTTAGCTTCCGTTACGTCTTCCGGAACCTCGTGAATATTTTCCTCAACAACTTCGATAACCTCCTTTTCAATTACCTCTGTCGCTGGTTCAGAGGGTTCTAGTTCTTCGCTTACTTGTGCTGCTTCTACCATTTCCTGGACAGCGTCGATTGCCTTCTTCTCAGCTACGTCAGTTGCTATTTCCGATGATTCTGATTTTTCTTCGGTAACTGTTTCTTTGACGAACTCTGTTGTAGCTTCTGTTACGTCTTCCTGAACCTCGTCAATCTTTTCCTCAACAACTTCGATAACCTCCTTTTCAATTACCTCTGTCGCTGGTTCAGAGGGTTCTGGTTCTTTGCTTACTTGTGCTGCTTCTACCATTTCCTGGACAGCGTCGATTGCCTTCTTCTCAGCAACTTTAGTTGTTAGTTCTGATGGTTCCGGTTTTTCTTCGGTAATTGCTTCTTCAATAAAATCTGCTTTAGCTTCCGTTACGTCTTCCGGTACCTCGTCAATATTTTCCTCAACAACTTCGATAACCTCCTTTTCAATTACCTCTGTCGCTGGTTTAGGGGGTTCTAGTTCTTCGCTTACTTGTGCTGCTTCTACCATTTCCTGGACAGCGTCGATTGTCTTCTTCTCAGCAACTTCAGTAGTTAGTTCCGATGGTTCCGGTTTTTCCTGGGTAATTGCTTCTTCAACGAACTCTGTTGTAGCTGCTGTTACGTCTTCCTGAACCTTGTCAATCTTTTCCTCAACATCTTCGATAACCTCCTTTTCAATTACCTCTGTCGCTGGTTCAGAGGGTTCTGAACCAGCGCTGCGCTTTACTGCTATTACTTCTTCCTGGACAACATCGATTGCCTTCTTCTCAGTAACTTCAGTTGTTAGTTCCGGTGGTTCTGGTTTTTCTTCGGTAACAGCTTCTTTCACGAATTCTGCTTTAGCTTCCGTTACGTCTTCCTGAATCTCGTCAACCTTTTCCTCAACAACTTCGATAACCTCCTTTTCAATTACCTCTGTCGCTGATTCAGGGGGTTCTGGTTCTTCGCTTACTTGTGCTGCTTCTACCATTTCCTGGACAGCGTCGATTGCCTTCTTCTCAGTAACTTCAGTTGTTACTTCCGATGGTTCTGGTTTTTCTTTAGTGACTGTTTCTTTGACGAACTCTGCTTTAGCTTCCGCTACGTCTTTCTGAACCAGCGACAGAAGTTATTGAAAAGAAGGATATCGAAGTTGTTGAGGAAAAGGTTGTCGAAGTTCAGAAAGACGTA
>NW_026454374.1:2521-2789 GCF_943734635.1 Anopheles cruzii
TCTTTAGTGACTGTTTCTTTGACGAACTCTGCTTTAGCTTCCGCTACGTCTTTCTGAACTTCGACAACCTTTTCCTCAACAACTTCGATATCCTTCTTTTCAATAACTTCTGTCGCTGGTTCAGAGGGCTCTGGTTCTTCACCTACTTTCACTGCTTCTACAATTTCCTGGACAGCGTCGATTGCCTTCTTCTCAGCTACGTCAGTTGCTATTTCCGATGATTCTGGTTTTTCTTCGGTAACTGTTTCTTTGACGAACTCTGGTTTAG
>NW_026454374.1:2889-3236 GCF_943734635.1 Anopheles cruzii
TTTAGTTGTTAGTTCCGGTGGTTCTGGTTTTTCATCGGTAACAGCTTCTTCAACGAATTCTGTTGTAGCTTCTGTTACGTCTTCCTGAACCTCGTCAATCTTTTCCTCAACAACTTCGATAACCTCCTTTTCAATTGCCTCTGTCGCTGGTTCAGAGGGTTCTGGTTCTTCGCTTACTTGTGCTGCTTCTACCATTTCCTGGAAAGCGTCGATTGCCTTCTTCTCAGCTACGTCAGTTGCTATTTCCGATGATTCTGGTTTTTCTTCGGTAACTGTTTCTTTGACGACCTCTGGTTTAGCTTCCGCTACGTCTTTCTGAGCTTCGACAACCTTTTCCTCAACAACTT
>NW_026454374.1:3336-5057 GCF_943734635.1 Anopheles cruzii
TTCTTCTCAGCTACGTCAGTTGCTATTTCCGATGATTCTGGTTTTTCTTCGGTAACTGTTTCTTTGACGAACTCTGGTTTAGCTTCCGCTACGTCTTTCTGAACTTCGACAACCTTTTCCTCAACAACTTCGATATCCTTCTTTTCAAAAACTTCTGTCGCTGGTTCAGAGGGCTTTGGTTCTTCGCTTACTTGTGCTGCTTTTACTATTTCCTCGACAGTGTCGATTGCCTTCTTCTCAGCAACTTCAGTTGTTAGTTCCGATGGTTCTGGTTTTTCTTCGGTAACAGCTTCTTCCACGAATTCTGCTTTAGCTTCCGTTACGTCTTCCTGAATCTCGTCAACCTTTTCTTCAACAACTTCGATAACCTCCTTTTCAATTATCTCTGTCGCTGGTTCAGAGGGTTCTGGTTCTTCGCTTACTTGTGCTGCTTCTACCATTTCCTGGACAGCGTCGATTGCCTTCTTCTCAGCAACTTCAGTTGTTAGTTCCGATGGTTCTGGTTTTTCTTTAGTGACTGTTTCTTTGACGAACTCTGGTTTAGCTTCCGCTACGTCTTTCTGAACTTCGACAACCTTTTCATCAACAACTTCGATATCCTTCTTTTCTATAACTTCTGTCGCTGGTTCAGAGGGCTCTGGTTCTTCGCTTACTTGTGCTGCTTCTACTATTACCTGGACAGCGTCGATTACCTTCTTCTCAGCAACTTCAGTTGTTAGTTCCAATGGTTCTGGTTTTTCTTCGGTAACTGCTACTTCAATGAAATCTGCTTTAGCTTCCGTTACGTCTTCCTGGACCTCGTCAATCTTTTCCTCAACAACTTCGATAACCTTCTTTTCAATAACTTCTGTTGCTGTTTCAGAGGGTTCTGGTGCTTCACCTACTTTTACTGCCTGTACCCTTTCCTCGACAGCGTTGATTGCCTTCTTCTCAGCAACTTTAGTTGTTAGTTCCGATGGTTCTGGTTTTTCTTCAGTGACTGTTTCTTCGACGAACTCTGCTTTAGCTTCCGCTACGTCTTTCTGAACTTCGACAACCTTTTCCTCAACAACTTCGATATCCTTCTTTTCAATAATTTCTGTCGCTGGTTCAGAGGGCTCTTGTTCTTCACCTACTTTCACTGCTTGTACAATTTCCTGGACAGTGTCGATTGCTTTCTTCTCAGCAACTTCAGTTGTTAGTTCCGATGGTTCTGGTTTTTCTTCAGTGACTGTTTCTTTGACGAACTCTGCTTTAGTTTCCGCTACGTCTTTCTGAACTTCGACAACCTTTTCCTCAACAACTTCGATATCCTTCTTTTCAATAACTTCTGTCGCCGGTTCAGAGGGTTCTGGTGCTTCACTAACTTGCACTGCACCTACCATTTCCTGGACAGCGTCGATTACCTTCTTCTCAGCAACTTCAGTTGTTAGTTCCGATGGTTCTGGTTTTTCTTCGGTAACTGCTACTTCAATGAAATCTGCTTTAGCTTCCGTTACGTCTTCCTGAATCTCGTCAACCATTTCCTCAACAACTTCGATAACCTTCTTTTTAATAACTTCTGTCGCTGGTTCAGAGGGTTCTGGTGCTTCACTTACTTTTACTGCTTCTACCCTTTCCTCGACAGCGTCGATTGCCTTCTTCTCAGCTATGTCAGTTGCTATTTCCGATGATTCTGGTTTTTCTTCGGTAGCTGCTTCTTCAATGAAATCTGTTTTAGCTTCCGTTACGTCTTCCTGAAC
>NW_026454374.1:5157-9225 GCF_943734635.1 Anopheles cruzii
GCTTCTTCAATGAAATCTGTTTTAGCTTCCGTTACGTCTTCCTGAACCTCGTCAACCTTTTTCTCAACAACTTCGATAACCTTCTTTTCAATAACTTCTGTCGCTGTTTCAGAGGGCTCTGGTTCTTCACCTACTTTCAGTGCTTCTACAATTTCCTGGACAGCGTCGATTGCCTTCTTCTCAGCAACTTCAGTTGTTAGTTCCGATGGTTCTGGTTGTTCTTCGGTAACTGTTTCTTTGACGAAATCTGTTTTAGCTTCCGTTACGTCTTTTTGTTCCTCGTCAACCTTTTCCTCAACAACTTCGATAACCTCCTTTTCAATTACCTCTGTAGCTGGTTCAGAGGGCTCTGGTTCTTCGCTTACTTGTGCTGCTTCTAGCATTTCCTCGACAGCGTCGACTGCCTTCTTCTCAACAACTTGAGTTGTTAGTTCTGTTGGTTCCGGTTTTTCTTCGGTAATTGCTTCTTCAATGAAATCTCCTTTAGCTTCTGTTACGTCTTCCGGAACCTCGTTATTCTTTTCCTCAAAAACTTCGATAACCTCCTTTTCAATTACCTCTGTCGCTGGTTCAGAGGGTTCTGGTTCTTCGCTTACTTGTGCTGCTTCTACCATTTCCTCGACAGCGTCGATTGCCTTCTTCTCAGCAACTTCAGTTGTTAGTTTTGATGGTTCTGGTTTTTCCTGGGTAATTGCTTCTTCAACGAACTCTGTTGTAGCTTCTGTTACGTCTTCCTGATCCTCGTCAACCTTTTTCTCAAAAACTTCGATAACCTCCTTTTCAATTACCTCTGTCGCTGGTTCAAAGGGCTCTGGTGCTTCACTTACTTTTACTGCTTCTACCTTTTTCTGGACAGCATCGATTGCCTTCTTCTCAGCAACTTCAGTTGTTAGTTCCGATGGTTCTGATTTTTCTTCGGTAACAGCTTCTTCCACGAATTCTGCTTTAGCTTCCGTTACGTCTTCCTGAATCTCGTCAACCTTTTCCTCAACAACTTCGATAACCTCCTTTTCAATTACCTTTGTCGCTGGTTCAGAGGGCTCTGGTTCTTCACCTACTTTCACTGCTTCTACAATTTCCTGGACAGCGTCGATTGCCTTCTTCCCAGCAACTTCAGTTGTTAGTTCTAATGGTTCCGGTTTTTCCTCGGTAATTGCTTCTTTAACGAACTCTTTTGTAGCTTCCGTTACGTCTTTTTGATCCTCGTCAACCTTTTCCTCAACAACTTCGAAAACCTTCTTTTCAATTACCTCTGTAGGGCTCTGGTTCTTCACCTACTTTCACTGCTTCTACAATTTCCTGGACAGCGTCGATTGCCTTCTTCTCAGCAACTTCAGTTGTTAGTTCTGATGGTTCCGGTTTTTCCTCGGTAATTGCTTCTTTAACGAACTCTGTTGTAGCTTCGGTTACGTCTTCCTGAACCTCGTCAATCTTTTCCTCAACAACTTCGATAACCTTCTTTTCAATAACTTCTGTCGCTGGTTCAGAGGGTTCTGGTGCTTCACTTACTTTTACTGCTTCTACCCTTTCCTCGACAGCGTCGATTGCCTTCTTCTCAGCTACGTCAGTTGCTATTTCCGATGATTCTGGTTTTTCATCGGTAGCTGCTTCGTCTGAAATCTGTTTAGCTTCCGTTACGTCTTCCTGAACCTCGTCAACCTTTTTCTCAACAACTTCGATAACCTTCTTTCAATAACTTCTGTCGCTGTTCAGAGGGTTCTGGGGCTTCACTTACTTTCACTGCTTCTACAATTTCCTGGACAGCGTCGATTGCCTTCTTCTCAGCTACGTCAGTTGCTATTTCCGATGATTCTGGTTTTTCTTCGGTAACTGTTTCTTTGACGAACTCTGGTTTATCTTCCGTTACGTCTTTCTGAACTTCGACAACCTTTTCCTCAACAACTTCGATATCCTTCTTTTCAATTACCTCTGTCGCTGGTTCAGAGGGCTCTGGTTCTTCGCTTACTTGTTCTGCTTCTACCATTTCCTCGACAGCGTCGATTGCCTTCTTCTGAACAACTTTAGTTGTTAGTTCTGATGGTTCCGGTTTTTCTTCGGTAGCTGCTTCTTCAATGAAATCTCCTTTAGCTTCCGTTACGTCTTCCGGAACCTCGTCAATCTTTTCCTCAACAACTTCGATAACCTCCTTTTCAATTACCTCTGTTGCTGGTTCAGAGGGCTCTGGTGCTTCACTTACTTTTACTGCTTCTACCTTTTCCTGGACAGCATCGATTGCCTTCTTCTCAGCAACTTCAGTTGTTAGTTCCGATGGTTCTGGTTTTTCTTCGGTAACAGCTTCTTCTACGAATTCTGCTTTAGCTTCCGTTACGTCTTCCTGAATCTCGTCAACCTTATTTTCAACAACTTCGATAACCTCCTTTTCAATTACCTCTGTCGCTGGTTCAGAGGGTTCTGGTTCTTCGCTTACTTGTGCTGCTTCTACCATTTCCTGGACAGCGTCGATTGCCTTCTTCTTAGCAACTTCAGTTGTTACTTCCGATGGTTCTGGTTTATCTTTAGTGACTGTTTCTTTGACGAACTCTGCTTTAGCTTCCGCTACGTCTTTCTGAACTTCGACAACCTTTTTCTCGATAACTTCGATATCCTTCTTTTCAAAAACTTCTGTCGCTGGTTCAGAGGGCTCTGGTTCATCGCTTACTTGTGTTGCTTCTACCATTTCCTCGACAGCGTCGATTGCCTTCTTCTCAGCTACGTCAGTTGCTATTTCCGATGATTCTGGTTTTTCTTCCGGAACTGTTTCTTTGACGAACTCTGCTTTAGCTTCCGCTACGTCTTTCTGAATTTCGACCACCTTTTCCTCAATAACTTCGATATCCTTCTTTTCAATAACTTCTGTCGCTGGTTTAGAGGGTTCTGGTGCTTCACTTATTTTTACTGCTTCTACTCTTTTCTCGACAGCGTCGATTGCCTTCTTCTCAGCTACGTCAGTTGCTATTTCCGATGATTCTGGTTTTTCTTTAGTGACTGTTTCTTTGACGAACTCTGCTTTAGCTTCCGCTACGTCTTTCTGAACCTCGTCAATCTTTTCCTCAACAACTTCGATAACCTCCTTTTCAATTACCTCTGTCGCTGGTTCAGAGGGCTCTGGTGCTTCACTTACTTTTACTGCTTCTACCTTTTCCTGGACAGCATCGATTGCCTTCTTCTCAGCAACTTCAGTTGTTAGTTCCGGTGGTTCTGGTTTTTCTTCGGTAACAGCTTCTTCCACGCATTCTGCTTTAGCTTCCGTTACGTCTTCCTGAATCTCGTCAACCTTTTCCTCAACAACTTCGATAACCTCCTTTTCAATTACCTCTGTCGCTGGTTCAGAGGGTTCTGGTTCTTCGCTTACTTGTGCTGCTTCTACCATTTCCTGGACAGCGTCGACTGCCTTCTTCTCAACAACTTCAGTTGTTAGTTCCGATGGTTCTGGTTTTTCTTCAGTGACTGTTGCTTTGACGAACTCTACTTTAGCTTCCGCTACGTCTTTCTGAACTTCGAAAACCTTTTCCTCAACAACTTCGATATCCTTCTTTTCAATAACTTCTGTCGCTGGTTCAGAGGGCTCTGGTTCTTCGCTTACTTGTTCTGCTTCTACCATTTCCTGGACAGCGTCGATTGCCTTCTTCTCAACAACTTTAGTTGTTAGTTCTGATGGTTCCGGTTTTTCTTCGGCAATTGCTTCTTCAATGAAATCTCCTTGAGCTTCCGTTACGTCTTCCGGAACCTCGTCAATCTTTTCCTCAACAACTTCGATAACCTCCTTTTCAATTACCTCTGTCGCTGGTTCAGAGGGTTCTGGTTCTTCGCTTACTTGTGCTGCTTCTACCATTTCCTGGACAGCGTCGATTGCCTTCTTCTCAGCAACTTCAGTTGTTAGTTTTGATGGTTCCGGTTTTTCCTGGGTAGTCATTTCTTCAACGAACTCTGTTGTAGCTTCTGTTACGTCTTCTTGAACCTCGTCAATCTTTTCCTCAACAACTTCGATAACCTCCTTTTCAATTACCTCTGTCGTTGGTTCAGAGGGTTCTGAACCAGCGCTGCGCTTTACTGCTATTACTTCTTCCT
>NW_026454375.1:0-8954 GCF_943734635.1 Anopheles cruzii
TCATAATATCATAATCCGAACACCAGCGAAGGGTGGTCAATACATTGGCATGCATTTGAACTTGAACCGCGGAGATCACGTCACGATCGCGGTTGCGAGTGTAAACAAACGATCGCAACAGCTGCTGTCAAACGGCGCGGAACCAAAACACGGTGCGCGAGTGTGCGTGAGATGATGATCAATCTACGCAACGCGAACGCGACGCGTGCCGCGTGACGTCATCGGATCATCTCGCGCGGCGGCCTCGGTCGTTTCTTACCTCCTTTCTTGAAACCTTGAAATATTTGCCACAGACTCGGACCGGGCAGACTTTCGTACGGCTTAGCCGAGGCCCACTCTTGATCGGCCAGCGATTCTTCGGTGGCAACGGCGGCCGGCTGGGCCTGAACACTGCGCCACCGCACTGACCCCGCTGCTACCGAGCAACGGCGCCACATAACGGTACCGAGGGAAGACAACATTTCAACACACTGACGAGCGGATCACAAGACGAATCGATTCACGTAAACTCCACCGCGACACTGACTTCACGCCGCGGCTGTTGTGGAAGAATCATCAGAAAATTGTGTCCGGTTGTTGTGCGATAACAATAACGCTCTTACACCAACACCAGCCGCGCGAATAGCCCTGCATATTAATCTAATGGGTAATTTTTTTGTTTTCGCTAGGTGCATGCGTGTGTGTGTGCCGGTTACATCCGCCGCTGTTTACAATCGATCAACACAGAGCCGACCAGTGTTCGGTGACCTTGATTTGGCTCTGGCCACAATTTCTGTCTATTAGGCCTCGCAACGTAGAAGGTGGTATGCGTATGGCCCAGCACTGGTTCTACTGGTTGCCACACACTTCACACCAATGACCGGCCGACACTATCTAATTGTGGGTTCATACGTGTGGTTGCGATAAATCGTCTCCCGGCCGGGAACGTCGAGCAGAAGGCATGACTTGCGGATCCACGCGGATGCAGATTTGCACTCAGCTGCCAGTTATCTGTTTGCCTTATCATGCCAATACCCGATTGGGTGTAATCTCACTTTGACAGCGTCGCAATATGTCAACAGTAGCTACGGACCTTGGCCAACACAGATTGAATTTGGATTAGAAATAGTAAATCGTTTATTTCGCTCAATCTTTGACATCCTTCAGCTCAAACTTCAGGTCCGTCGCCGGCACATTCACTATGCTGGCCTTGAACTTCAGCTCGCCATAGTTCCACCGGATGTGGTACTGGCGGATAAGGCGGGACACCAGTATCTCCATCTCCATCATGGCCAGACGGCGCCCGATGCAGGTGCGAGCCCCAAACCCGAACGGCATGTACACGAACGGGTGCGCCTCCTTCGCACTCGGACACCCGGATGCGGCCGGACCGGTCAACCAACGCTCGGGCAGAAACTCACTTGGTCTAGTGAACTGTCCTTCCTGGCGCTGCAGGACCAGCTGGCCCATCCCTACAAGCGTCTGAAGAAGAAAGATCCAGTTAGTCCAATCGGCGTAACCCCGATTCGATTGTGGCTTACCCCTTTCGGGATTTGGTATCCCTGCAGAACGAGATCTTTGCCGGCACAGCGCCCGTTGCCCGACGTCGGAGGGTACAGTCGAAGCCCTTCCTTAATGCAGGCCCTCAGATACGGCATATTCTTCATGTTCTCCGGCGTTAGATGCGACGCTTTGTCGGGCAGGATTTGACGCAACTCGGCCCGCAGTTTGTCCTGCTTCTCGGGACTGTTCGCCAGGCAGTACAGGACACCGGTCGATCCGGATGAAGTCTACAGGGACCGTGTGAAAAGGATTAATGAAATGGAGCAAACGGGAACCACCCCCGCCGCCAGCTTACCGTGTCCACCCCAGCAAACAGGCTGTCCAAGGACATGATAAACGCCGCGTTGCGATCCACCTTCAGGAGCTTCTCCAAGATGCTGAGCGTGTCGGAACTGGCGCCCGGATTCTTTTCCATCCGCTCGACGGCTTCATCAATTTTGTCGGCAATCACACTAGAGGCGGAATAAACGACATCCTTCATTAGGAGTACCTTTTTGGGTGGCCAACGTCGATCGCTTACTAGTATAGCTGATCGAGAGTACGCATCAACCGATAGAAGCCCGGTGTTTTGATCTTCCTCCACATCGAGGGCATAATGTCTAGCTGGAAGAACAGATCCACTGCGTCCTTCGTGAGCTGTCGGGGAAGTATAATTAGGACCCCCAAACTACGCTCTATATCTGTCCGCAATACTTACGGTGATCAGCTTGCTGACTTCCGGTGTTTGATCCCGGCTCAGCACACCGAGCCGTGCGTCCAGCACCAGCACACCCATGGTTTCGAGGGCCCACCGGTTAATCCACTCGTTGAAGTTGGCCGGCAGCTCGTTCTTCTGATCGCGTAGTTCGTTCACACTAACAGTCGAACAGTCGTCGTAATTATTAAACCTTTGCGCTTCCCTTTCTCCGTCCCAGCCACTTACATGCCGATGAACTCGCGGGCCACTTCGTCCACCTTGTCGATGTACAGTTTAATAATCTTCGGCTGCAGCATGATAGGATTGACGATCGTGCGCATATTATGCCACGATTCACCCTGCCTGGAAGAAACCGTGATCGGATTGGTATTGGGCCTTCTGGGCCAATTGACCACCACCGCGACCGGTTACTTACTCCGCCAGCAGACCTCCGTAGCCCTTGAACCATTCCGGGCGCTGCTGCTTGCGGTAGTACACGAACGCATCCATCCCGGTACGCCGGGGCCAGGGGCCCTCGGTCCGGAACACCTTTTCAAAGTCCTCCGGGACGAAGGACATCACGATGTCCTCGCGGCCGAACGCTCCCCGAAACCGCATAATGGGACCGTACAGCTCGCGCATGCGACAGTTGATGTCGTACAGTGTCCCATCTTTGTATTTACCTAAAACAGTGTCAAACTTGTGGCTTGAGTAACTGGCCAGCACAGGGACACTACGCCACCCTTACCGAACGGGCCGAATTCCTTCAGGAAGCCAAACAGCGTCGGTGACGGAAGTTCGTCGAACGGCCGTGCGTGGTCCCACTCCGGATCCCGGTCGCTAAGCTGCCCCTCTCCGGCAGCGGCAGCTACCTGCGGCTGGGTGCTACGCCACCGCCACCACTGGCCACCGACTACTGGCGCTACGCAAGGCCGCACCCGAAGCGCGCCGAAGGTTATATTTAGCATCGCGCGCGACGTATTGCGTTAGCACCGCGAGCGATTACGGTGGATACTGACCGCGATGTGTGTTCATGGGGCCAATTTTTTCCCTGTTATTAGAGGCCAGATTGTTGTGTTGGATGCATGCCGTGTGTGTTTTGTGGTTGTGGCATCGCGCCGCTATCGATTTGGGGCTGTATTCGTGGCATGGTTTAATGTTTTCGGCAACGATGCTTAGCGCGGAATTAGCGTGTCTGTTCGGTGCGTCTTATGGGCTGGACAGCGGCTCCGGAAGATTAGATTTGGAACATGCCGCACATGCTTGTGTGTGTATCGCAAGCGGGGTTAACGTGCCGTGGAAGTAAAACTCGATTCCCTTGACGTCTTTATTAAAGGGCACAAAATGAATTTAGAATCAAAACTGGTTGCATGAAGCATGGTTTAATGAAGATGTATTGGTTTCAATTTTTGAAACGGTCGGAAACGTTCTTTTTAGGAATAACCTTCGGAACACATTCTTCATTTCTACTCGTATCTCCAGTGTTGGCTCTAAAACGCTTTCCGCGGAGCAGGCTCTTCAGTTTAGCGACTAGCCAAAAGTTATATGGTCACGAAATGATAAAGAAAATTAGATGTAAAAACATCACGAGGAAGTTGAAGCTGAAGCTGACGACGCATTACGCATAACGACCGCTTCCCGGTATGTTTTGGTCGCACTCATTTTACTTCCTTCAATGTGAAAACCATCCCAAAACCCTGTTTAGAGATGGGAAACGAAACCCTGGAACCCAACCGGTTCCGAACGGATCGCAACAAAACATTGGCCCAACTGCATGAAGTGAATCAGCGACACGCGATTCAGCAATGAACTCGCGCAGCGCAAACAGAACAGCGTTTACGAAAAATGATAAATTATCACCTCGTTCCAATCGGCAGGCCCAGCTTTGTGTCACTCCGTTCCCTTCACGAAGTGGATTGGGGGCGATAAAGTTGCTCTGGAGTTGCTCTGTTGTCCACCCGGAGACTAATAGAATCGGTACACTCTGGTTCAAGCGAATCGAACCGCCAGCTAATCCGCCGTGACGCCGTGGCTCTTCCGCGCGCGCGGGATGACGCTCCACTTTAAAGCGACCAAGCCGGCCCAAGTCAGCCTTCCGGCCCAAGCAAGCACGCGGTCATCAGCGCCGAGACCCGCGGCACCTTCGGTGCCATTTTGATTGATTTTTCAATTACTTTCCTCTTGCTCGCCGAACAGGACCACCGGAGTAATGTGTTCCTTTATGTGCGCGCTGCCGGAGTCCGCGGCCGTGGGGTTTTTGATTGGCCCGCCGATCCGACCTGCACCCTGCGCAATCAAGCAGAACGAAATGGACGAGCGAATGGAACGAGAAAGTTTCCAATTAAAACGTAAACACAAAAGGAAGTCGTCCTCGGGATCCGCTCCGAGGCTCCGCTTCTTCCCTGCAGGGATCGCTTCGCTCGCAGCCGGGTAGGGAAAATTAAACCAATTAACGGTATGATTCATCAAGAAAGCTGACTTCCCAGCGCGGTTCTTTTGACGGTTTACCGCGTTCCTTTCTCTCTCGGGTGCTCTCTCTCTCTCTCTCTGTCAGTCGACCCGTTTTCGGCCATTTTAGTAAAGTTCGCCAACAAAATGGTGGCCCGATAGGATCGAAAGCTATCTCGCAGGTTATAGTGCTAAGCAACTGCGACTATCTATCACCATCGCTTCTAGGCGCTCATTAGCGAGTAAAGTCGAACCAAACGTTTTGAAATGGCCCCCGGGCCGCTAGCCTTCTGTCACCTGCCGCGGGCCAGCGTGCAACGGCGGTTGGCGGTTATGGCCACTTACCTAACGAATGTCTCAACTACTAAGTGACAACTTTCTAAAGACATCAAACCCGGCGGCCGGTGACCGGTGACAACACAATTTCCGTTCTTCTCCGACATGGCGGTGGGGCACGGCGGGGCTGTTCGGCACGACGGTGCACAAATAATGCTATAAAAAATACCTCACCAATAATGAGCCGAGTTAAGATCAGTAATTATTTAATTACACTCGGCCAACGTCATCACAGCGCACCGCAGGACATCCGATCGATGTAACATAATCTTAACGGTAATTGGCCTCTGTCTGGTGTCTGGTGGTAAGTGAAGCTTGTGCCGAAGTGCCTTCGGCAAGGAGGAAGGTAGCCGGACCTTCAAGCATTTCCCGCTCCCAGCAGCGATCGGTTCGCGATGTGATCAACCCTGTGCGCGTTATCAGGTGCGAGCGATCGGCACACGGGAACGAAACGGCGTGCTAACACACTCGAGGAACAAATTTATTTAATTAAATTCAGAAACAACACATCGGCAGTACCGGCAGTGACAAGTCAACTTGCAGAAAGACGAGGCCCTGGGCCCTGGGCTTGTGATGGCTTCGGAGCATCGCCGGGCCCGTTGACAATTCACGGGCGCCGGCGATCAAGTTACCATTGCTTTCAAGTTGGAAAAAAGTTGTCTTTCCGAAAGGTGACTGCAGTAGGCGTGGATGTTACCCGAACCCGCGTTTGATCATAAAGCTATCACAGATAAGATTGAAGTGGATTAAAAATATTTAGATTAACATTTTAGCAATTCTGCACAGCTTATTCTGGCGTTTGTGTGAAAACCACTGACATAAATGCTAAAATGACTTAAGCACATTACAACAAATGTAAAGGAGATAACATAATGACACCAATGTTTCACCAATAGGAACAGCCGGTGCTACGAATAAACGACTTTGGCTATGACATATTTGTATCTATGGCCAAACCATTCTCGAGTAGCCAGCATGGCAGCGTCCATTTCCTTTATGCTCGACATCATATATTACACCACCTTGTGGCCGGTCAAAAATGGTGGCTCGTTAGCACAACACTGGACCATCTGCCACCGTGCCCTGATTTGACACATAAAAGCCCATTCCGTCAGTAAGGACAAACATCGGCAAAACGGGCAACCGGTGTGCCGGGATTCATTACCATCCTCCAAAAGTCAACCCTGCGGTGGCAGCTGCCGACCGGCAGACATTCTTCCTGCCAGCAGGACCCTGAAGAACCGGTGCCGTAACTTCTTTTCAGCTCGTAGGACTTCTGTAGCGGTCCATCCCGTCCTTTGTCCAAGCGGATTGTTCGCATTGTGCCACACAGTTCTGGCCACCAACCAGGACGTGCCACAAACAGGACGTGTCCCGCGTGTGGGGTTGTCCATGTTATCCAACGACAAAACCTATGCTGGAGTTGCCATCAGCAATGAGCGAGGTACCGACCGACTAGCACCCCGGAAGATTAGGCAATGGTCGACGGTAGCATTACCGGGAAGGTGCCCGACGCCGCAGGACCTTCTGGCGACGACGAGGCGCTTGAGGGACTGGCGTTTTCCTTGCCGAAGGAGTTTTTCAACTCAGCATAAGTAAACAATGTAGGGATTTTAATTAAATAAACAGAAATGGCCCTTCGTTTTGCTAATTACTGTAAATAAAGCTCGAACACCGATGATCGAGCCGCCACTTAGACGCTCCATTGCGTCGACGTCCCTGACGCTCGGGGTTTAGTGAACCGTTTTATGCTGACTGGAGAGGCCAATTGAGGCTGGCTTCAAGCGCCCATGAAAAGAGTTGCCCGCCTGCAGCAACTCTCAAGCCCTCAAGCGCACACTCGAAGCAGTTGCGAAATAAATGGCGCAACAATGGGGCGCCACTAATTACGCCTCGAACCCGAACACAAAAGCCTTCCAAGCCCCGCCAATCGGGGGTGGCCGATTTATGCTCTTTTCTCACTCACCACTAATCGCCCTTAAGTTGCGCACGCTTGAAGGTGCGAACTACAAAACCTTTCATCATTTAATTATTTTCGCAAACATCGCACCCGGCGGCTCGGTTGCCATTTTCCGGTCGACCGATTCCAGTGGGGGGCCTGTCCGCCCGGGGACCGCGTTGGGGCGTTGTATAAATTAGCTGCAGCACTGCTCACAATCAAATGCGGCGGCCCCGGGTGGGCGATGTTAAACTTAATCAAACATGGATGCGCTCCTTTAATTAACGCAATCACGCTGCCGGAACTAATCGTCGACGTCGTTTCGATCACGGCCCGTTCGGGGGTGTCCTCGCTCGCTCAGTAGCCGGGCCCGGCCCACCCCTATGCTCGTGCCACTCGCGCACAAGAGATAAGAAGACGATGGGGCGATGCGCACGAAACAATGAGCACAATTTATGCTGCTCCTCGACAACGACGACGACGACGGGGTGACGGGGGTCCGGAAGTGTGGCAACATAAATATCACACCATTTGGCACCGTTTCCAGCGCATCGCACGATCCGGCGTGCCGACAAAAAAGGTGGCAAGACCGGAAACATTCAGCAAATTAAGAGAAGCTCGGAGCACTCCGGCTCGCACTTTATGTTCGCCATTGTGCCGCTCAAAACGTTTGCCACCCAGGGGAATAAATTAGAGCAGCGCCGCTCTGTGAAGGAAGTCGCACCCCGCGCCACAATGATAACACATAAATTCATGAATAAAACAAAACAAAAAATGGCGTTGAATGGAAATTGCGGCCCGTGAATTCCGGCAGCCTTTTTCGGGCCGCACCGACACGCACACGCGCGAGCGCCGCGGTTTGCGGTTGTGTAGAGAAAAGAGTTACATTTTCACCCACGAATGGAAAAATAAAATGCCATATTGTTTTGCTTAATAATAGGTTCGCGCACAGATTTATGGTGGCCATTTTCCAGCCGAAATAAACTCGTAATCAATAAATTGTGCGGCGCGAGGCTTGAGAAGTAGCGCCCGGCGAGCCTTCTTTTCTGGTGGGAAATTAATATTTAACGACAAGCCACGCGAACACCAAAATTGTATAAATAAAGAAATAATAATTGTGCGCGACGATCGTGAAATTCGTGTGCCCGTTAAAATTGCGTTAGTTGCGTTAGAAAAGCTCGAGGCTCGAGGCGCAACAATGTTTCAAAACTGGGCGCGCTTTGCATTAGGCGGAAGAAGCGCCAGAACGGTCGAGGAACCCCGTTTACTGGCAAACCCGTCGCCGCCATGAATTACAAATCTTGAACCACCAGACGCTCAATTAGGACTCGTAATTCAGTTTCATTAAAACATCATTCCGAATCATTCCAAAACCCACTGCACTGCAAACCGGTCGCAACCCCTTGATGAAGCTCGAGGCTAGAAACTAGATCACCCCGCTCGTCGTTCGTTAGCCCAAGGCGCGGTTAGCTGCTTACTCCAAACGCCCGGGCGTCATAAATCAAACCGCCATTCGAGTCCCCCGGGCCGGTCCCTCGGGGCGGGGGTATTATTGAACATGATAGCTGACAATGATAAGATTTATGTTGCGTAATCACTAGCGTGTTAGCGTCCTAATAAAGCCGCGGTCCTCCGGGCGCTGATGCGCCCAGAATGTTACACTCGGGAGCGGCCCCGAACCGACGCAAGGGACACAGTTGGCCGTTATGTTGTCGGGATCGTTGTCTATTTTTGCCTTTGTCCTTACGGTTCGGGTTCGCTCGAAAAACTTAATATTAAACAAGACAAATGGCGCCGAAATGGCGGACCGTGGGCCGTGTGCAAAAAGTTGGCCGCATCCGCGAAACGGTTCCGGTCCCACACAGCACGGGCGCACACCGGGTGTGTCCTTCGCCAATGTGCCAATCAATTACAGATCAAACATTGATCAATCAAGGGAGGGCGGCCCAAGGCAGGGCGGGCGGGTGAACATCGGGGCGTCGGCCATCGCCATCCGGTGCCATGATGGTGTGA
>NW_026454376.1:0-8954 GCF_943734635.1 Anopheles cruzii
TCATAATATCATAATCCGAACACCAGCGAAGGGTGGTCAATACATTGGCATGCATTTGAACTTGAACCGCGGAGATCACGTCACGATCGCGGTTGCGAGTGTAAACAAACGATCGCAACAGCTGCTGTCAAACGGCGCGGAACCAAAACACGGTGCGCGAGTGTGCGTGAGATGATGATCAATCTACGCAACGCGAACGCGACGCGTGCCGCGTGACGTCATCGGATCATCTCGCGCGGCGGCCTCGGTCGTTTCTTACCTCCTTTCTTGAAACCTTGAAATATTTGCCACAGACTCGGACCGGGCAGACTTTCGTACGGCTTAGCCGAGGCCCACTCTTGATCGGCCAGCGATTCTTCGGTGGCAACGGCGGCCGGCTGGGCCTGAACACTGCGCCACCGCACTGACCCCGCTGCTACCGAGCAACGGCGCCACATAACGGTACCGAGGGAAGACAACATTTCAACACACTGACGAGCGGATCACAAGACGAATCGATTCACGTAAACTCCACCGCGACACTGACTTCACGCCGCGGCTGTTGTGGAAGAATCATCAGAAAATTGTGTCCGGTTGTTGTGCGATAACAATAACGCTCTTACACCAACACCAGCCGCGCGAATAGCCCTGCATATTAATCTAATGGGTAATTTTTTTGTTTTCGCTAGGTGCATGCGTGTGTGTGTGCCGGTTACATCCGCCGCTGTTTACAATCGATCAACACAGAGCCGACCAGTGTTCGGTGACCTTGATTTGGCTCTGGCCACAATTTCTGTCTATTAGGCCTCGCAACGTAGAAGGTGGTATGCGTATGGCCCAGCACTGGTTCTACTGGTTGCCACACACTTCACACCAATGACCGGCCGACACTATCTAATTGTGGGTTCATACGTGTGGTTGCGATAAATCGTCTCCCGGCCGGGAACGTCGAGCAGAAGGCATGACTTGCGGATCCACGCGGATGCAGATTTGCACTCAGCTGCCAGTTATCTGTTTGCCTTATCATGCCAATACCCGATTGGGTGTAATCTCACTTTGACAGCGTCGCAATATGTCAACAGTAGCTACGGACCTTGGCCAACACAGATTGAATTTGGATTAGAAATAGTAAATCGTTTATTTCGCTCAATCTTTGACATCCTTCAGCTCAAACTTCAGGTCCGTCGCCGGCACATTCACTATGCTGGCCTTGAACTTCAGCTCGCCATAGTTCCACCGGATGTGGTACTGGCGGATAAGGCGGGACACCAGTATCTCCATCTCCATCATGGCCAGACGGCGCCCGATGCAGGTGCGAGCCCCAAACCCGAACGGCATGTACACGAACGGGTGCGCCTCCTTCGCACTCGGACACCCGGATGCGGCCGGACCGGTCAACCAACGCTCGGGCAGAAACTCACTTGGTCTAGTGAACTGTCCTTCCTGGCGCTGCAGGACCAGCTGGCCCATCCCTACAAGCGTCTGAAGAAGAAAGATCCAGTTAGTCCAATCGGCGTAACCCCGATTCGATTGTGGCTTACCCCTTTCGGGATTTGGTATCCCTGCAGAACGAGATCTTTGCCGGCACAGCGCCCGTTGCCCGACGTCGGAGGGTACAGTCGAAGCCCTTCCTTAATGCAGGCCCTCAGATACGGCATATTCTTCATGTTCTCCGGCGTTAGATGCGACGCTTTGTCGGGCAGGATTTGACGCAACTCGGCCCGCAGTTTGTCCTGCTTCTCGGGACTGTTCGCCAGGCAGTACAGGACACCGGTCGATCCGGATGAAGTCTACAGGGACCGTGTGAAAAGGATTAATGAAATGGAGCAAACGGGAACCACCCCCGCCGCCAGCTTACCGTGTCCACCCCAGCAAACAGGCTGTCCAAGGACATGATAAACGCCGCGTTGCGATCCACCTTCAGGAGCTTCTCCAAGATGCTGAGCGTGTCGGAACTGGCGCCCGGATTCTTTTCCATCCGCTCGACGGCTTCATCAATTTTGTCGGCAATCACACTAGAGGCGGAATAAACGACATCCTTCATTAGGAGTACCTTTTTGGGTGGCCAACGTCGATCGCTTACTAGTATAGCTGATCGAGAGTACGCATCAACCGATAGAAGCCCGGTGTTTTGATCTTCCTCCACATCGAGGGCATAATGTCTAGCTGGAAGAACAGATCCACTGCGTCCTTCGTGAGCTGTCGGGGAAGTATAATTAGGACCCCCAAACTACGCTCTATATCTGTCCGCAATACTTACGGTGATCAGCTTGCTGACTTCCGGTGTTTGATCCCGGCTCAGCACACCGAGCCGTGCGTCCAGCACCAGCACACCCATGGTTTCGAGGGCCCACCGGTTAATCCACTCGTTGAAGTTGGCCGGCAGCTCGTTCTTCTGATCGCGTAGTTCGTTCACACTAACAGTCGAACAGTCGTCGTAATTATTAAACCTTTGCGCTTCCCTTTCTCCGTCCCAGCCACTTACATGCCGATGAACTCGCGGGCCACTTCGTCCACCTTGTCGATGTACAGTTTAATAATCTTCGGCTGCAGCATGATAGGATTGACGATCGTGCGCATATTATGCCACGATTCACCCTGCCTGGAAGAAACCGTGATCGGATTGGTATTGGGCCTTCTGGGCCAATTGACCACCACCGCGACCGGTTACTTACTCCGCCAGCAGACCTCCGTAGCCCTTGAACCATTCCGGGCGCTGCTGCTTGCGGTAGTACACGAACGCATCCATCCCGGTACGCCGGGGCCAGGGGCCCTCGGTCCGGAACACCTTTTCAAAGTCCTCCGGGACGAAGGACATCACGATGTCCTCGCGGCCGAACGCTCCCCGAAACCGCATAATGGGACCGTACAGCTCGCGCATGCGACAGTTGATGTCGTACAGTGTCCCATCTTTGTATTTACCTAAAACAGTGTCAAACTTGTGGCTTGAGTAACTGGCCAGCACAGGGACACTACGCCACCCTTACCGAACGGGCCGAATTCCTTCAGGAAGCCAAACAGCGTCGGTGACGGAAGTTCGTCGAACGGCCGTGCGTGGTCCCACTCCGGATCCCGGTCGCTAAGCTGCCCCTCTCCGGCAGCGGCAGCTACCTGCGGCTGGGTGCTACGCCACCGCCACCACTGGCCACCGACTACTGGCGCTACGCAAGGCCGCACCCGAAGCGCGCCGAAGGTTATATTTAGCATCGCGCGCGACGTATTGCGTTAGCACCGCGAGCGATTACGGTGGATACTGACCGCGATGTGTGTTCATGGGGCCAATTTTTTCCCTGTTATTAGAGGCCAGATTGTTGTGTTGGATGCATGCCGTGTGTGTTTTGTGGTTGTGGCATCGCGCCGCTATCGATTTGGGGCTGTATTCGTGGCATGGTTTAATGTTTTCGGCAACGATGCTTAGCGCGGAATTAGCGTGTCTGTTCGGTGCGTCTTATGGGCTGGACAGCGGCTCCGGAAGATTAGATTTGGAACATGCCGCACATGCTTGTGTGTGTATCGCAAGCGGGGTTAACGTGCCGTGGAAGTAAAACTCGATTCCCTTGACGTCTTTATTAAAGGGCACAAAATGAATTTAGAATCAAAACTGGTTGCATGAAGCATGGTTTAATGAAGATGTATTGGTTTCAATTTTTGAAACGGTCGGAAACGTTCTTTTTAGGAATAACCTTCGGAACACATTCTTCATTTCTACTCGTATCTCCAGTGTTGGCTCTAAAACGCTTTCCGCGGAGCAGGCTCTTCAGTTTAGCGACTAGCCAAAAGTTATATGGTCACGAAATGATAAAGAAAATTAGATGTAAAAACATCACGAGGAAGTTGAAGCTGAAGCTGACGACGCATTACGCATAACGACCGCTTCCCGGTATGTTTTGGTCGCACTCATTTTACTTCCTTCAATGTGAAAACCATCCCAAAACCCTGTTTAGAGATGGGAAACGAAACCCTGGAACCCAACCGGTTCCGAACGGATCGCAACAAAACATTGGCCCAACTGCATGAAGTGAATCAGCGACACGCGATTCAGCAATGAACTCGCGCAGCGCAAACAGAACAGCGTTTACGAAAAATGATAAATTATCACCTCGTTCCAATCGGCAGGCCCAGCTTTGTGTCACTCCGTTCCCTTCACGAAGTGGATTGGGGGCGATAAAGTTGCTCTGGAGTTGCTCTGTTGTCCACCCGGAGACTAATAGAATCGGTACACTCTGGTTCAAGCGAATCGAACCGCCAGCTAATCCGCCGTGACGCCGTGGCTCTTCCGCGCGCGCGGGATGACGCTCCACTTTAAAGCGACCAAGCCGGCCCAAGTCAGCCTTCCGGCCCAAGCAAGCACGCGGTCATCAGCGCCGAGACCCGCGGCACCTTCGGTGCCATTTTGATTGATTTTTCAATTACTTTCCTCTTGCTCGCCGAACAGGACCACCGGAGTAATGTGTTCCTTTATGTGCGCGCTGCCGGAGTCCGCGGCCGTGGGGTTTTTGATTGGCCCGCCGATCCGACCTGCACCCTGCGCAATCAAGCAGAACGAAATGGACGAGCGAATGGAACGAGAAAGTTTCCAATTAAAACGTAAACACAAAAGGAAGTCGTCCTCGGGATCCGCTCCGAGGCTCCGCTTCTTCCCTGCAGGGATCGCTTCGCTCGCAGCCGGGTAGGGAAAATTAAACCAATTAACGGTATGATTCATCAAGAAAGCTGACTTCCCAGCGCGGTTCTTTTGACGGTTTACCGCGTTCCTTTCTCTCTCGGGTGCTCTCTCTCTCTCTCTCTGTCAGTCGACCCGTTTTCGGCCATTTTAGTAAAGTTCGCCAACAAAATGGTGGCCCGATAGGATCGAAAGCTATCTCGCAGGTTATAGTGCTAAGCAACTGCGACTATCTATCACCATCGCTTCTAGGCGCTCATTAGCGAGTAAAGTCGAACCAAACGTTTTGAAATGGCCCCCGGGCCGCTAGCCTTCTGTCACCTGCCGCGGGCCAGCGTGCAACGGCGGTTGGCGGTTATGGCCACTTACCTAACGAATGTCTCAACTACTAAGTGACAACTTTCTAAAGACATCAAACCCGGCGGCCGGTGACCGGTGACAACACAATTTCCGTTCTTCTCCGACATGGCGGTGGGGCACGGCGGGGCTGTTCGGCACGACGGTGCACAAATAATGCTATAAAAAATACCTCACCAATAATGAGCCGAGTTAAGATCAGTAATTATTTAATTACACTCGGCCAACGTCATCACAGCGCACCGCAGGACATCCGATCGATGTAACATAATCTTAACGGTAATTGGCCTCTGTCTGGTGTCTGGTGGTAAGTGAAGCTTGTGCCGAAGTGCCTTCGGCAAGGAGGAAGGTAGCCGGACCTTCAAGCATTTCCCGCTCCCAGCAGCGATCGGTTCGCGATGTGATCAACCCTGTGCGCGTTATCAGGTGCGAGCGATCGGCACACGGGAACGAAACGGCGTGCTAACACACTCGAGGAACAAATTTATTTAATTAAATTCAGAAACAACACATCGGCAGTACCGGCAGTGACAAGTCAACTTGCAGAAAGACGAGGCCCTGGGCCCTGGGCTTGTGATGGCTTCGGAGCATCGCCGGGCCCGTTGACAATTCACGGGCGCCGGCGATCAAGTTACCATTGCTTTCAAGTTGGAAAAAAGTTGTCTTTCCGAAAGGTGACTGCAGTAGGCGTGGATGTTACCCGAACCCGCGTTTGATCATAAAGCTATCACAGATAAGATTGAAGTGGATTAAAAATATTTAGATTAACATTTTAGCAATTCTGCACAGCTTATTCTGGCGTTTGTGTGAAAACCACTGACATAAATGCTAAAATGACTTAAGCACATTACAACAAATGTAAAGGAGATAACATAATGACACCAATGTTTCACCAATAGGAACAGCCGGTGCTACGAATAAACGACTTTGGCTATGACATATTTGTATCTATGGCCAAACCATTCTCGAGTAGCCAGCATGGCAGCGTCCATTTCCTTTATGCTCGACATCATATATTACACCACCTTGTGGCCGGTCAAAAATGGTGGCTCGTTAGCACAACACTGGACCATCTGCCACCGTGCCCTGATTTGACACATAAAAGCCCATTCCGTCAGTAAGGACAAACATCGGCAAAACGGGCAACCGGTGTGCCGGGATTCATTACCATCCTCCAAAAGTCAACCCTGCGGTGGCAGCTGCCGACCGGCAGACATTCTTCCTGCCAGCAGGACCCTGAAGAACCGGTGCCGTAACTTCTTTTCAGCTCGTAGGACTTCTGTAGCGGTCCATCCCGTCCTTTGTCCAAGCGGATTGTTCGCATTGTGCCACACAGTTCTGGCCACCAACCAGGACGTGCCACAAACAGGACGTGTCCCGCGTGTGGGGTTGTCCATGTTATCCAACGACAAAACCTATGCTGGAGTTGCCATCAGCAATGAGCGAGGTACCGACCGACTAGCACCCCGGAAGATTAGGCAATGGTCGACGGTAGCATTACCGGGAAGGTGCCCGACGCCGCAGGACCTTCTGGCGACGACGAGGCGCTTGAGGGACTGGCGTTTTCCTTGCCGAAGGAGTTTTTCAACTCAGCATAAGTAAACAATGTAGGGATTTTAATTAAATAAACAGAAATGGCCCTTCGTTTTGCTAATTACTGTAAATAAAGCTCGAACACCGATGATCGAGCCGCCACTTAGACGCTCCATTGCGTCGACGTCCCTGACGCTCGGGGTTTAGTGAACCGTTTTATGCTGACTGGAGAGGCCAATTGAGGCTGGCTTCAAGCGCCCATGAAAAGAGTTGCCCGCCTGCAGCAACTCTCAAGCCCTCAAGCGCACACTCGAAGCAGTTGCGAAATAAATGGCGCAACAATGGGGCGCCACTAATTACGCCTCGAACCCGAACACAAAAGCCTTCCAAGCCCCGCCAATCGGGGGTGGCCGATTTATGCTCTTTTCTCACTCACCACTAATCGCCCTTAAGTTGCGCACGCTTGAAGGTGCGAACTACAAAACCTTTCATCATTTAATTATTTTCGCAAACATCGCACCCGGCGGCTCGGTTGCCATTTTCCGGTCGACCGATTCCAGTGGGGGGCCTGTCCGCCCGGGGACCGCGTTGGGGCGTTGTATAAATTAGCTGCAGCACTGCTCACAATCAAATGCGGCGGCCCCGGGTGGGCGATGTTAAACTTAATCAAACATGGATGCGCTCCTTTAATTAACGCAATCACGCTGCCGGAACTAATCGTCGACGTCGTTTCGATCACGGCCCGTTCGGGGGTGTCCTCGCTCGCTCAGTAGCCGGGCCCGGCCCACCCCTATGCTCGTGCCACTCGCGCACAAGAGATAAGAAGACGATGGGGCGATGCGCACGAAACAATGAGCACAATTTATGCTGCTCCTCGACAACGACGACGACGACGGGGTGACGGGGGTCCGGAAGTGTGGCAACATAAATATCACACCATTTGGCACCGTTTCCAGCGCATCGCACGATCCGGCGTGCCGACAAAAAAGGTGGCAAGACCGGAAACATTCAGCAAATTAAGAGAAGCTCGGAGCACTCCGGCTCGCACTTTATGTTCGCCATTGTGCCGCTCAAAACGTTTGCCACCCAGGGGAATAAATTAGAGCAGCGCCGCTCTGTGAAGGAAGTCGCACCCCGCGCCACAATGATAACACATAAATTCATGAATAAAACAAAACAAAAAATGGCGTTGAATGGAAATTGCGGCCCGTGAATTCCGGCAGCCTTTTTCGGGCCGCACCGACACGCACACGCGCGAGCGCCGCGGTTTGCGGTTGTGTAGAGAAAAGAGTTACATTTTCACCCACGAATGGAAAAATAAAATGCCATATTGTTTTGCTTAATAATAGGTTCGCGCACAGATTTATGGTGGCCATTTTCCAGCCGAAATAAACTCGTAATCAATAAATTGTGCGGCGCGAGGCTTGAGAAGTAGCGCCCGGCGAGCCTTCTTTTCTGGTGGGAAATTAATATTTAACGACAAGCCACGCGAACACCAAAATTGTATAAATAAAGAAATAATAATTGTGCGCGACGATCGTGAAATTCGTGTGCCCGTTAAAATTGCGTTAGTTGCGTTAGAAAAGCTCGAGGCTCGAGGCGCAACAATGTTTCAAAACTGGGCGCGCTTTGCATTAGGCGGAAGAAGCGCCAGAACGGTCGAGGAACCCCGTTTACTGGCAAACCCGTCGCCGCCATGAATTACAAATCTTGAACCACCAGACGCTCAATTAGGACTCGTAATTCAGTTTCATTAAAACATCATTCCGAATCATTCCAAAACCCACTGCACTGCAAACCGGTCGCAACCCCTTGATGAAGCTCGAGGCTAGAAACTAGATCACCCCGCTCGTCGTTCGTTAGCCCAAGGCGCGGTTAGCTGCTTACTCCAAACGCCCGGGCGTCATAAATCAAACCGCCATTCGAGTCCCCCGGGCCGGTCCCTCGGGGCGGGGGTATTATTGAACATGATAGCTGACAATGATAAGATTTATGTTGCGTAATCACTAGCGTGTTAGCGTCCTAATAAAGCCGCGGTCCTCCGGGCGCTGATGCGCCCAGAATGTTACACTCGGGAGCGGCCCCGAACCGACGCAAGGGACACAGTTGGCCGTTATGTTGTCGGGATCGTTGTCTATTTTTGCCTTTGTCCTTACGGTTCGGGTTCGCTCGAAAAACTTAATATTAAACAAGACAAATGGCGCCGAAATGGCGGACCGTGGGCCGTGTGCAAAAAGTTGGCCGCATCCGCGAAACGGTTCCGGTCCCACACAGCACGGGCGCACACCGGGTGTGTCCTTCGCCAATGTGCCAATCAATTACAGATCAAACATTGATCAATCAAGGGAGGGCGGCCCAAGGCAGGGCGGGCGGGTGAACATCGGGGCGTCGGCCATCGCCATCCGGTGCCATGATGGTGTGA
>NW_026454377.1:0-8954 GCF_943734635.1 Anopheles cruzii
GAATCGGTTTCCGGTCGGAATCGGATTGTTTTTTCGAAGGAATGCGTCGAGAGACGTTGCACAGGAGCTCGGCAAAAACATGACCGAAAACCGCATTTTGATCTGTTCTACCCCGAAATGGAACCAATGTAGAGCGAAAGTATCATCCTTAAAACTCGCTCCAATCCCTTCCACGGCTAATGGGCTCCAGCTACACAAGTTCAACACCGCTGCGGTTTAACTAAACCACCAACCAACCCGCGACATGCCAAATCGAATTTTCCCTTTTTCCATCCTTAATCATCATCATCGAGACGGCCGGAAAATGCTAAAAGCACAGCATAGCGGCCTAAGCAAATCATTAGAAAACGCTCCGCATCAAAGCCTCCCTCTCGGCCCCCCGTGTGGCAATCCCCGAAGAAAACCACGACCTCAAAGCCAGGCGAAAGGAAAATCTCTTCGGTTTCCATTGAGGGGCTACCTCCGGAAAACTAACTTCGTTCCCAATCCGCGTTAGAATTAAACCCGACAAACCGGGCTCGGTGCAAAGTCCCATTACGCCCGGTGCCTCAAGCAAGGAGCCAGCCGTCGTGATTGTGTCTTTCCCCGGGTGACATTCGCCAACCCCCGACCGAAGACCCCGAACAACAACCGGCATCAACGGCGTCGTGGGAAGTCGTGGAAATTTTAGTTATTAAATTTAATGGTATTTTATAACCCGCGCCGCCGGTAAGATTAAATCACGTACCACGAGTATTTCTCCGGAACTCGGGAATCGGGTTCAGACTTTATGGAGCTTAAACGGGACGGGAAAACTACGTGGTTCCATCTCGCTAAACACGAACCACCAACCACCGACCACCGCCGATCCGAATCAACTAAAAGCCCACACGCCGGTGGCGGTGGCAAAAAGGGTTGCCGAAGAACACAACCCGTATCCCGATGGGATGGCGGTGATCTGCGAAGAAGCACAACTCATCCCGATGCAAAACGCGGTCCGACCTCCAACCGGGACGCGATCGAATTGTGGGAATGTAATAAATTTACCAACTTTCCGTGACAATCGCCCTGTTTTCGCGCGCCCCCGTCCAGGAGCGCTACCGGTCGGGTCACGGTGGGACTACGGTGTGGAATGCTCGGCTTCGCCTCGCTGGCAATCGAATCCCGGAAGCCGGAAAAACGCTCCGTGACCACGTGAAGCACGTGCCAAAGCTTAACCTCTACACCGTCGTCATTATGGCCGCGTCGATGCTGGATGCTTGAAGGTGGTTGGCTTTGGATGCCACAAAGTTTGTATCTTTGGCGAACCGAACTCTCTACCGGCATCCGAGCGCTACCGGTAAAAATCTGGCACACTGGAGGTCCTTGATTCAGCCCGAAACATTTCCAATCCCGTACTGGTTTCGGTCGGTCGACGGTCACGGAATGCGATAAGATTTTGCATGGAAAAACCAATCACACACACGCACAGACGCACGGTCGTCCCTTCCTAGGTAATCATTGGTTGTCGAAGCGAAGGTAGAAAAAGGGAGCCACAACCGGAGCACGACGACGAAAAAGGGCATGGCACCGATAAACAGACGGCTCAATCCCGCCAATTAGAAGTCAGGGTTCGTTTTTTTTTTTTGTGGGGGACTAACACACCTTGGGCGCAGACAACGTAGGGATACTCAGCGGACTGTGACACACCAACATTAGGTAACCTTCTCGCCCGTGAAATGGGTCCGTGGCATGATACCGAGCGAGCGAGCAGCGAAAATTAATCTTATAATTGGTGTCCTTAGGGTAGAGGATTAGGAGCCGGGTTTCGGAGACATTCTCGAGCTCATCGACTGTTCTTGGAAGATATTCTGATATTACTTTTAATTATGCTAAGCCCTACACGCCGATTCTTTCAAGGGCAGGTGCGCCTCGAACCTTTGGAAACAATGATACAAATTGTGACAGAATTTCAGAAGCTTCAGAAAATGTTAAAATAACGCTTGTCTCCGTGTTAAGTACCCTAAAACTTTATAAATGCCGGTTTTCATATCAATATAATAAAGCTAGGCCAGTCAACACTTTTATGATGCTGTCTTGAGCCATTACGTTCTAATTATCTAGCTCCTTCTCTTCTATACGTGGAAAACTTGGTCCAGGCACCAAGGATCGTGGGGCTGTGCAATCAATATCCTAAAGGTGAGATGATATTTGGCTGTGCCTTTATCACGACTGTATTGCCAGTGTTTCGAAGTATTTTGATCCATAATCCTCACCTTCTCAAACCGATTACCTCATGTATACTTTCATTATTTTTAATTTGACTCGAATCGGGCCATTGAATTGAATGAACCTAATTGAAACTGTTTCAATCAAATTCCGGGAACGCAAAAGCCGTTCACAAGCATCGAATCGTCAATGTTTTCATCGAATTCGTCGAGCGGTCTCTGGAGAAACACAGAAAACGGGTTTCCATTCGGTAAATATAATCCGTTTCCAGGTGTATCTACAAACCAACCACACTTCGGCGACATCCCTTTAGCGTTCGTTTGCTTCGCAGAAAAACCCAACCGCCCGTCCGGAGCAGACTTAATACCCCAGGACGCCACGGGCCGCCAAAGGTAACGTACCGCCCTTCCCGGAACGCAAAACTTCCAATAAATCTTTCGATAAATTAAAACGTTTCCATTGCCTTCCGTTCGCTGGCAGTGGCTGCCTCTTCCGTAATGTGACATCAAGCTAACAGTTAAACCGTTTCCGGTGTTCAACGCTAAAAGCAATAACCTGCCATCGAACCCGAACCCGACCGACCGACTGCAATCAACGCTTCCGCCTCCGCGAGCGATGCACCAAACTTCCGACGAAAAGTGCGACTCGGAAACCTCCCCAGGCGCCAGCTTCCGGTTCAAGGGGTTTTTACACCGTGAGATCGGGGCGAGCCTTCAAGAAGTCCAAGCTGAGCACGCCGGGCTGATTGTTTCCCAAGGAAAAACCGGGTTTTCCCATTACTCACCACAAGCACACTTACTCGCCCGGCACTCGGTTGCTGTACGCGTCGTGCCATAAATTTAAAATCTACCCCGTTCCCAGGGCCATCCTTTCTCGCTCGGTGTCTCACAAAACCGACGGAGGTTTTCCTCGCCCAACAACGCCCAACAGCTTTCGCAGCACTCGGCGCACCTGAAATCGGAGCTGCAGCACTCCACGGCCCCAAGCTCTAAGCCCCAAGCCAAGAACGTTGATGTCTTTTCGACCCACCCGCCGGCACCTTCATCGCAAGGTACAAATGATTATTCGCCACCAAGACACAGCGCTGTAAAATACCCGCCAACACGTGTTGTTTGGTTTGGCCAGATTGCAACGGTGTGGGGTGTGGTTGGCCCCAATGTCTTGGTCCTGCAGCAGCATTCGCCAAGGCGGACAGACGGGAAATAAATTGAGGTTTCATTACGCTTGACTCGTCAGACGGGGCGGCTAAGAACGGAGAGTGTACAGCGGGTTAAACACCCGAACAGCATCACATTTAAGTGCAAAACTATGTTCCTAAAATATGGTAGCCTCCAATGGTGCTATCAGTTTAATTCAGATAACTTTTCAATGCACCAAGATGTTAGAAATGTTATAAAGCGATTGAAGCTGATTATTCTTAACGTTGAGGAAGTAGTTTGGAGAGCCTGTGTTCCAGCGTCAAAGCATCGAAAGCGCCTGTAGGTATGCAATTAAAATAAATAATTGCCGGGTCTCGTCTGTTATGTGCTCCCGTTACCTTTGGCAAGAAAATTCATAACGCGACACACAGAAAAATTTCCATTCCGCCTGGTTCGGTGTTCCGTGAAGATACGCTGAAAACTGTGCGAGATGCTAAAACGAACCGGTAGCCGGCCAATGTTGAATGGAAAGAAAACATACACATTTCGCAAAATATCACCGTGGGACGATGAGTTGTGCCAGGTCCTGCTTTTCGGCAAAACAAAACAAAAATTATGTGCGCCCCAAAGGAAAAAGATGCGAATCCGGGTCGTGACCAGGGCACCGGAAGAAGCACCAGCAACAGAAGAGAGTCCTCGACCGAAGCCGACGGCTGCTTCATATTTTCTGCCTCTCGCGCTTGCCGGTGACTTTCTGCGGCAACATTGACGATGGGCTTTGTCGTTCTTTGGGAACAGGAAGGCAAACATCCAACAAATGCCAATGCCAAATACGCTTAGGAAAGTCATCGAAACAGCGCAACAAGCAGCGAAACATCGGAAGAATCGGTTCCCTTTTTCCTTTTTCAACCATACTTTTGCACACAAAACTTGTGTTTGTGGATTCCCTTCGGATTTGATTGTTTTCCGCTCTGCCCATGCTACTTGGAAGGTTACGAAAGCATCACACACGAAACACGGCCGTAGGCATATGATTACTCAACAGTTTTGAGTTTTCTTGGGTTTCCCTAGCCAGACATGTTCTAAGTAGTTACTACTATTGGTGAACTTTTGGTTTTCATTCAGCCCTTTCGGGTTAGACGGAAACAACGGAACGGTGTGACAAGGCATCCCATTCTATTAAAAGTTTAAATGAATTCTTCGCATGAAATCACGGTCGTTGTTTTAATTATGTCGAGCTGCGGTATCAAACGTTTCCGTCATTTGTCCCCTCAACCCAGTTTCCTGTTCTTCCCATCTCCCATCGATCTTCCTCTCGAGTTCTCGTTTGTTTCTGTAAAATTATTTACAACTTAGTCAAACGACCACTCCACTACAATTCGTTATTCCATGGCCGGTTCCATGGCCGGTGAACGGTGGGCACTAATGGCCAGCCACAATATTAAGCCAGCCGTTGCGCACAGCAAAGCCACAGCATGGGGTCAGTGTAACCGTAGCTCCCGCTCACTTGCAACCCACAACACCGACTATCCTTCCGCACCACACACATACACACCTGTTTGAGCGTGCTTTTTGCTAAACAATAATTATAAATACTGCTGCTGCTGCTGCTGCTGTCGTCCTGCACGGAAGGATCTCGACTACCTTGGCGTTGGGACTGGCTTAGTGTCCCGTTTTCTTTCTGTTCACATCAGGACACCATCTCCATGAGTGCAGGTTGCCGTTGTAACGGGCACTTCACGGCATATTGAAACTCACTGAACAGATTTTACTGACCACTGTGCCTTTGGGCCTCGTCCTCGACACCTAGACCCTGTGTTTTTTAATCACCATAACAGCAGACCATTCTTCCCGAGAATAACATGAGCAGCTTACTCATACCTTGGCGGTATGACATCCTTTGAAAGAATTAAGCTGAGGCAAGTAAGGCTCTTTACGTTACTGGTGCGCGTAAAATTGTAGATTTAACCGCGCCAGGGGCAATGTTTCAAACTGTGTTAAGCGTAAAAAACCCCTCCGGGTTCTAGGAAAAAGTAGCGGAAAAAATCCTGTCGTCGTGTTGCTGATGCTGCTTCCGGTTTAACGAGCCACCTCGCGAGGAAACGGATTACACGGTTATGACCCGGCCCGGTTCCCTATTGGAAATAATGAGATTTTTCCTTAACGAACGTATGGAAGGAAGTTTTCTAACAAGAAAAAACGTTGCAGGAACCGCAGTAGATTGGCAAAATTTTAACCGTATATAAAAACGTGCGAATTTACTTCAAAATCCACGTTGAAATTAGGAAACTCAAACACAAAATACCCATTCACTAAATTCGAGCTTCAAGCCCATCTGAATGGGAGAAAGAAAACGTCTTGACGACCGAAACGAATAGAACTGATCAAAAGAGCACAAACCTGAACTAAGGAAGGTGGCAAGCAGCGACATAAAAAGTAAATCATTACAATAATGAGCATAAACAGGCACAAAAAATTATATTCATATTTTTGCGCCTGTTCACTTGCGCCGTTTTCCACTGAACCCACAGCATTTCCGACGTGTCCCGCGGGGAATTTCCGTTGAGCGGCTTGGCACTGTCACGGGCCTCCCGGTCCCGCAAAAGTTCCCCACAAAGCGGATTGCTCTTAGCTCGGATCCGCTGCCCAACAAAAGCATAAAACAACACTTCGCGCACACAGCACTCAATTCGAGCGCTGCTGCAGCATAGTCGCATAAGCGGTAACCAAATTTGCTTTGTTAATTTTTCGACCCCTTCAAGAAACCCGCAAGACCTCCTCCCGCCGGGAGCGTGAGTGTGCATCCGGCGAGAAGCGGAAAATGACGGGGCGCCACACCATTCCAACGGCGCGGGGATCGTGTGCAAATCGTGACACTTTCTGAAGTGCCCACTGTGCTGGCTTCCGTTCCGGAGACGCACGGCAAGGCACGACACGGCTTCAGCATCCTTCGTTTTACCACCGTCGCGTTGATCCTTCTTTTATTTATTTGGTTTTGGCTTCTTTTCCGCGCTTCGTTTGCTTCGTTTCGCTGTCACCGGGAAAAGCGCCCGAATTCTGGGGTCCTCCCCACGGTGCCCGGTCGCAGGCGGACAGTAAATGAACGTAACGGCGCATAACAAAATGGCGAAAGCACCGCTGTTTTATAACCGCTTCCTTCCGGTTCCCCGTGGCGCGGAGTGAGAGAGGTTTATGTGCATTCCGCACCGGAAGACGGTTGTGCGCTGTAAAAATCGCCGTCTTCTCCGGTGGGACGGAGTGATAAAAGTGGATGATTTTTTCTCGCCCATCGCTTGCCCGTTAGCTTACTTCCGTCGCACATCCGGTCCTGCCGGTCCTGCCGGTCGCGATGTGCAGTTTTGTTTTACAACCTTCCGTCTCCGGTGAGCCATTTTCGAACCACATTCCGAGAGCCCTCGGCGGCTCGGCTTGCCGATGGATATCGTGGACCGAAAGCAATAACCCGAAATGGGCCAACCGGACCAGCGAGCGAATGGTGTCTTATCAATAACGGTGTGCGTAACGGAACGAAGGGAAGGACGCGAATTTTTACTCCCCGCGTCTAGGCTAGGGAGATGGCCTAACAATTCACCGACAGCCGTAAATGCAAAAAAAAGTACTTACTTTACGGTATTTAGGGCCACGAAACAATGGAGAGTACACTCGAATGGAAATCGGCCTCCTGATCGGAGCGCAACAAACACATTGGCTCGCGGCCATTAAGGCCAATGAAATCTCGCCTCTCGAAAATTTCATTTTATGAACGGTTTCAATGAAGATACAATCGGCCGGATTCGGATACCCATCATCGCGGGACAAGCCTTTTGTGCCAAGCAGAACGAACCAGCACGTTTCGGGTTCGTTCTGTGATTTACAATCAAACCGAGCTCGCTCGTTGCACTGCTCGACATGAAACGGTGCCCGCCATCGACAACCTTCGAAAGGTTTTTTGGCGTGGTTGTGGCGAAAGGTGGCCCTTACAACCGTCCACCATTAGCAGCACTATTCGTTAAATAAAGAGCGGGCTACGTTTTTCTTTTGGTTCGATGAAAAGTGGCACAAAAACACCCGTGAACCCGGATACGCGGACGCGCCACGTGCTGGGCGTGCTGCGTTGAAAGCGTGGCCTCACCTTACCATGTTGCTTGCTACCTTTCCAATTCACTATCTCTCCTGCTTTGCATTCATTATCCTTGCTGGCCTTGTTGGTTTCGATGATAAAAGAATTCTCGGGCGTGGTGTGCACCTTCCCTCACTGTGGATTATTTTTGCCGCTTTTCATAATTTCTATTTTAGCATAATCCAGCATAATGGCCGGCGGGCTTCAGTGCGCCCGCACACACGCACTCGTTTCGGTGATGATAATTATGCCTTATAGTGTGTGCGTGTGTGTGTGTGTGCGCCGAGGTCCACCGACACCGAGGAATGCTGGCGCACAGTTTAGCTAGTGGAGGCGCTAATGAGGCAAAGTATCAGGTAACAAGCCTCGGAGGTCGATCGGGACACCCATGGAAAGCATTCGTGCGTTTTTTATGCTCAGTGAGGTCGGCGTCTTTAGCGTAGAAAACAAACGAAACAAATGCGAAAGAAGGCTCCAGCCCCCGCCCCGCAGATGGTCCCTTTATTGTCTGACGTCGGCAGCGGAAGCGGAACACCCACCATAACGGAATGGGGCAGGCCGCGGCGAAAAGATGGCGAAACACGTTTTCACATTAAAGAACAAAAAAAGAAGCCGACATTAATAATGAGCAACAGTGCACTTTCTTTCCGCGACGAAAGATAACCTTTAACCTAAATGTTTTATGCCCACAAACACGGGCACAAAGGCCAGCGAGAACTCAGAACGGGGTCCTGTTTCGTTCGTTTGGGTTTGTGTTTTTGTTGTCCGCTACGAGCCACTAACAAACTCCGGGGAAACGGGGGAAAAAGCCCGAGCCCGCCGACCTGCCGACCTGAAAGGAGGCCGCTTTTGTAATGGACGTTTTCAGCGCTGACAACGTTGCCGTCTTTACAAACGCGCCAGTCTTTGGTTAAAAATAAAATCCTTCCTTGGGAATTCCAGCTCCTTCCTGGCACGGGACACGCTCTTGCTGGGCCCTAGGACTCGTCAAACGTACAGAAAAAGCGCGCGCGAACGATGGAGACGCCTGGTTGGTCACTGCCATAAATCCCGCCAGCCAGCAAATGGAGACGCCTGGTTGGCCACATAACAATAAAAACGGTGGTGGCGAACGCGTGCGCCACTCCTTTCCGAAGTATGAGCCTAGAGCCGAGGCTAGCCCGTATTTCGACGTTACATCTTGATAAGCAGCACCGAGCAGCACCGGTGACGATGACGATAAAGACGCGGTACAGCGGCAAAGAAAAACCAAAATTGTTAGCCATTGTCGGGGGACAAATGGCGATACCGACGACGACGATGATGATGATGATGATGGTGATGACGACGACGATGGCTGCCGTTGAACATTGGTGCCATATTTCGTGCAATTCCCTCGGCAATTGGGTTTTCCCTCCCGAAAGGTACTCTCGCTAGAGATAGATCATAAATTGAACGACAGACAACTTCACTTCACGGACCCCGAACCCACCGGATCCCACGTTGCCATCCTCACAGGGTTCCCCGTT
>NW_026454378.1:0-8941 GCF_943734635.1 Anopheles cruzii
GCATGGCGACGAGCATATCCGCCCAGGGTTTTATGGCACCTCCGTCCGACGGTCCATTGATCGATCGACCCGGCCGGTTGTGAAGGAGTCGGCGGGGAGGAGAATCACGTGGCTGGCGAAACGAGAAACAAACTCAATGACCTATCTCAAGATAAAGTGTCGTCCGATGGAGCCACGGAAGACAAGACGGAACAACCCAGCCAGACACACGGTACCACATTCGTCTCGTTCGTCCCGTTCGTCGTCGTCGATCAGCGCCGGACAAAAGGAACGGCGACGAGCTAACAGACGGTGACGAAGAAGAAGAAATCGAACGGATGACGCAGCAGACGCGGCGACGAAGAAGCAGCGAAGACACGCGGGCGGGAAGAATCACCAAAACATAAGCATAAAGAACGACTAGACCGGGGCCCCGGGGCGGAGACCGAAAACCGAAAGCAGGAAACGCGGGGACCGTCTCGCGGCTCGCGAGCCCCATGTCGCGGCGCTGGCCGGACCTTTAAACATTCATCCGTCCGTCGGACGGACGGACGCCCCTTGGACGAGATCAAATTAAGGCAGATATGTGTTAATCGTCGTTAATGGTTAATGGGGGTAATTTTATTTCCATTCTTCGGCGGAGCCGAGCCGGGGGCGGCCCGCGGTGGCGTCCCGCGGGCCACACTCGATGATGATGGAAACGAAATTCCCAGCCACTGTCTCGGCGTAAACCTGCTTTGCGTATTTGTGTGCCACGACGACGCTATGAATGTGCGCAACGTGAGTGATGTTGTGTGAAAAATGTAAAGTGACTCGTGCGAAGGGCCCTGGAGATCGTGATCTCGCTGGTGGTTCAATGAGAATGTCACGGCTCCCGAGACCGATTAGGAAATAGCAAACAGACGAGTCCGGGTATCGGCGAATACGCTGAGCAAAATGAGATTATGAGTCATTGGACTGGTAAACTCCATTGTGCTGATGGGGTAAAAAAACCAAGCAAAAAGGTTCCCACACAATATTTCCGGGCTCGTCCGGGAATTGAACCCGGGACCTCTCGCACCCGAAGCGAGAATCATACCCCTAGACCAACGAGCCGGGTTAAAAAACGGTTCGTTATTTACCAATAGCAAGTCGACCGGCGAACGTAGCACAAAGCGAAGGCCATGTGAATCGATTTTCGAACAGGATGGCAAATGGATGGCGAAAAGAAATTTAGTTCAAGAACACGAAAGATTTGAGGAAATACGAGGATGAAAAATTTGCTTTAATCAACCAAAAATCGATCAAAAACATTATAAAGGATGTGTAAAAGATAATTCTGCTGTATTTAGGGATGATCGGTACAAGAGACAAATTTTAGGCAAACATACGTGGTGTGTTCAAAAATTTTGCAAGTTTTGAATTTTCGTGGGCTACGTATATTCGATTGTTTTGTGGCGTTAGGTTGCTACACATGTCAGTGACTTATGCTATAAAGTTTGGCCATTTTCAGCAATCACTCAGCACATCAATTTTTGACAGCTGTTTTGCGTGGACAAGATTTGGCCCATCGTTGATTTTTGTGTACTCCAAAAGTAATTGACAATTGAGTAATTGGAAAGGTGGCTAACCTTTGATCCTAACTAGGTGAAGCTCGGGACGACTTCAAACTTTTCGTCACCTATTAGTACGTCACCTACGGCCGATGTTGTTGGTGGGGCTGCTGACGGTAGCGCCATCATGAACTTGGTCTTACTTTCATTTATCTGCAGGCCGAGGTTCTCCGCAGCTTGCTCAACCCCTATGTAGACTTGAGCTAAGTTGGAGAGCCGTCGACCTATAATGTCTATGGCCAGGATCTGTCCCTGAGGTCTCCACTCCCCAGTCCCGGATGGCTTGCTCCAGCACGATGTTAAAAAGGATGTAAGCTAAGTCGTCCGCTTGGCGCAATCCCTTGGTGGTAGCAACGGAATTGGATAGCTTTCCATCCACCTTCACCTGGCTTGTGACGTTGGTCATGGTCATTCTAACAAGTGTGGTAAGTTTGGCCGGTATTCCGAAACTAGTCATGGTCCATACAATTTTACTCTGGCTATGCTATCATAAGTGGCCAACAAATCGATGGACAGATGATATGTGTTCTGCCTGTACTCAGTATTCTTCTCCAAGATCTTCTCCAAGATCAGTGGTAGTTGCCAACAATCTCATCAGCGTGTGGGACTAGTGGTTTCTGCAGAACGAGGGCGAAGATCTTATAGGCGATATTGAGCACCGTATTTAATTGAGCACTTAATTTAACAGGATAAGGACTGTAGAAAAGGCCATATAACAAAACGATGATGTTTGGCTACACTGTCTGGGCGAATGGTATGCATTGCGGATACTAAACTTGTTTTCGCCGAAGCAAAAATTTAGCTTGTTCTAAATATGTTTGGCTAAAATATTTCTCTTGTATCCAATCTTAGGGATAATACAGCAAAACTATCATTTACATGTCTTTAATAATGTTTTGGGTTGATTTTTGGTTGATTAAAGCAAATTTTGCATCCTCGTACTTCCTAAAACCTTTTGTGGTCTTGAACTAAACTTCTTTTCGCCATCCACTTTATGTTGCTCGGTTGGTAAGGTTGGCTGAAAACCGGAAAATCGGGCCAACTTGCAGAAAGAATATTGCAAAAACTCAGTTGCTGGGAGAAACTTTTGGGCGTTGAAAAGTGAGCGCCAAAGAAGAGGGAGGATCGGGAGATAACTTTTACGGGAGCTCGTTGTTCCTTGTCTTTTTGCTGCCGCTATTTCGGGTGCAAGTTTTCCGTTTTTATTATTCCCGTTTCCTAAAGCTCGCTTTTCGAATTCCATCACCGTCCACACACCGTTTGTTGACTCACCGGATGTTTACCTTGTTCCGCGAGCCGAACCGAGCGCAACCGTAAAGACAGGTTCCAAGGCAGGCAGGCAGGCAAACCCCCCGTCGCCCTGCCCTCCGGACACCAGACGCGACAAACAAGTCGCGGCAAACATTCTATTTTTTCCCTCCTCGAACGGCATTCCCAATGCCCCGCGTGTTGGCTCTGAGATTGGAGAAAATGAATCTTTCATAACTACGCTTTTGGATGATTAAACATTTATGGATGAATAAAATTTCTTTTCCAATTCAGCGAGCCGCGTGTGTTTGGATGTGGAGCGTCCCCTTATTTGCCGTCGCCGGAAACCGATTCCCTCTTCCCGTAACGAGGCACACCAGGACGAACGTGTTCTCACCCTGACACGCCATGCGAGACGGGCGGAAAGGATTTCGAAAGCAAACGCGACAACCCCTTTCTGGTGACACTCGATGACGACGATGTCTGCCCGTGATATGAAGTCGTTTCCAGTTTGCGACCGTTGAACACGATATTTTTGAAGTTGTATTGAATGACATGCGATAAAAGTGCCAGCGCCTTGGCCGGGCCTTGTTCCAGCTTTAAACGGGGTCGCGTCGGGCCCTAGCGCTGCGTGGATCCATTTTGGCAGTTACTCAAGGCCCCCTCACATCGGTCGTGTCTAATTTGAAACGAATCCTAAACAAGAACGTGCTTAGGCATTTGATAGATATCGTGGATTATGTTGGTCTTGGCCAACGTGCCGCTTGCTTGGAGTTGTTCACTTGTACTGCGAACTGTTTCGAAGTAATTCTTGGCTACCTTCATTCCGTTAACGAATTGGCGGACGAAGGCGCGAGCTCTCGCGGGAGTCGCTGCCGGATAGAGAAGTTTAACACGTTTGCCACCAATCATCTGCCTATTAGTAAACCGCTTACTGAACCGCTTGGTTCGAACTCCTTGTTCCGACCGTAACTTCTGAGCCAGGTAAATCAGCACAGTTATTTCGAAGCGCTGCCGTCCATCAATACATTGTCGCGAAGGAAGTTACCGTGCCGTGAGTTGTGTGTTTTTCGACGACAATGGCCAACAGCAACCGGACCGGTTTTTGGGGGGGTTGTGCAGGTGAACTTCCCCACCCTTTCTTTTCCCGCCCGTCCGGCCTTTTTCCAAAAGGGAGAGTGCCATTAAACTGACAGATGTTACGACCGGTAATTAATCCATGTCTCGAGCAGAAAAGGATAATTACAATTTTGTGCTGAAATGTGCGCACCATAACGACAGTGCCGGGCCGGTTCTGTCCCTACCCTACCCTTCCACCGCTGTCACCAGCGCCGGTTCTGCCGTTCCGGTTGAGCTTTTGATGGAACAACACCATACAGCGCGCCACGCCACCATCCATCGCCGCAGGCTTTCTGTGGGTAATAATTTCTGCGGCGTTCAATGGGGGTTGTTTTTACATTCCGGATCATTTTCATTGGAGCAATTACTCGCAACCGGTTACCAGCGGAGACCGGCGACCGGTGCCCAGGCGGGCCGCAGGATGCGCCGCCGCCGCCATCGTTGCGAGATTTGCGGAAGTGACGACGCTGGCACTGGTAATGATGGTGATGATGATGTTCAGTGGCTCGTGATGTCACCGGCAGTTAAACCACGGGTTGCAGCATGTTTGCGAAAATTCGATGTCACTCTTGACGCACGGTCGCCACATGGTGCGCATGGTAGAACGGTAATGCGTAATGCGGGTAAAGAGTGCGAGGTAATGTACTTTAAACATGTGCTTGAGCATACGTTCGGTTTGCGTTTCAGGTAATTTGGTGCACGAGAATTGCTACGTTGCCCGGCTATCATTTTATCTTTGACTCACTTTAACCGCCTTTTACTTAAACACAAGTTCCACAAGTCCACTGTTACTGGATGAAGAATATGTATAGCGTGACTAACCACAAGCCAGCGTTGGGGCCAGCATAAGGGGCCCGACCCCAAGCATATGGTAGCCAAACACTCTCGTTCAGTGAAATGTTCTCAACTGCGTATTGTGCCTGTTTGATCCGTGCATTCGTAGACAAGTCGGGCATTTCGTACTTGAAGATGCGCTTGCAAGAACTCAGCCGGCTGCTCAAGCACTTCATGTTGGGTTGTAGCGTCAGTTCCATCCACTGGTAGCCGTTCATTCCGCGCAGGCTCAGCATTGTGTCCGAATGGCAAATGGCGAAATCCAGGTCTCTCAGAATTATCGGCAACAGCAAGCGATCCTTCTGTTCGTTGCACACGTGGATACCGATGTGGACATGCCTCTCCGTGCGGTTCATACAGCTGATTGCACATTCACGTTGCAACTGGTCTTTTTGGCCCGCCGTCATGGGCAAGGTATCGTGCGTGGTCAGTTTCACCAATTGGCCACAGACAGAGAATGGTTTGTAGTGAACCACAAACCACGCGGCGGACTGATTGCTGATCTCACAAAAGTGGGAAAAATTTGCCAAGACTATCCGTGAACCCGTGGTGGCCACCACTAGCACTAGCCAAAGCAACGACACTCCCGAGAAGGCCATCGTAACGGTCGAAGGACTCTCCGTGGGCCACCGGAACTGTGCGCCACTTTTATACACCATTTTCCATGTCCCAGGAGGGTCGTCAAGCCCGGTCTGACCATCGTCGCCGGGGGGACCGAAATGTGAAAGAAGTGTACTTTATTTGGCAACCACTGGGGACTTTTTGTTCCGGCAACAGGAAAAGTTTTCGAAAAGTGTCCAAAAGGGAATACGCGACTGGTAATGGTGTTTACATCAAAGGGAACGTGCGCACGACGTGAAGCAATTAGATTGCACACTGAAAGGTAGTGGAATCCTGGGCACTCATTTTCCGTTTCGTTGTCGATCCCCGGAGAATACCTGGTCGTTGCGGGGAAAAAACGTGGTAAATGATGTTCAACAAAATGGGTTAGTTCCTGCGCTACTTTAACGATCTTCAATTCGGGCGTGTTCAATCTATGGGGTTTAATCTGACCATCTCGATTCCACAGAACTGGTTGTCCGCAGTTGCATAATTATACATTCAGCAGTTGTTGCAAATGCAACCCAGCGGCTCCCGATCGACCGACCGATCGATCAGCTCCCGACCGAGCGCTCCGACTGAGCGCCATAGGCGCCACGTTCGGGGCGCTCGCGAGACCCGTCAGGAGTGTTATTCGGACCAGGAGATAAAAAAGGCGAGCCAAGAGGGGCAAGCGAGGGAGTCAAGCGGGACAGAGCGAGTCAAGTGTTAGAAATTGCGAGAAATACACGAGTTTTTTAACTCCAGAAACTCCCGAAACTAAGCGGAGATTAAGAAACCTAACATCGCTTTTCTACCTTTTTTCCCATCTACTTGGCTACCAGTTGCATTCGCAACAGCAGTGGAGTTAACAAAAGTCATTCTGCCACACGCCCCGCCGTCGACCGTAATTCCTGAGCCGCACGTCCGCCGAATGGCGATGGTGTTGCATCGAGCCAGACGACGAGGAGAAGATCTAATAGGATTACTCTGTTCGATGGCTCTCGGCTCGGCAATGGTTCAGGGTTCAGGCGTAATGGCCCACCGCGTAACCGGCCAAGAAACGCCCGACGGTACCCGGGGAAGACATCGCCGGCATCGAAGTAAAGTTGGGGATTGAAAACTGAGAATAGAGTAAAATAATTTATTCAAATTACCCATAAATTATATTTTTATCTCATGCCGCTACGGCCCGGCCCGGCCCGCCGTTCAGGTCAATTGGGTTCGGTTTGGAGGCCAGCATTTCCGCCGACTCACAAGTCCCAACTTGCCTCGGCCTCGGGGGTTTCGTTGTCCATCGTTTTTTTTCGGTTAAAGCCGATCCGCAGTGGGGATATTACACGGACACGGTTCTGCTCAGCTGCCTCGCGAGAGTGATCCATCAATGCGATCGAATCGAACGCCGCGAGTTCGAAGATGCGAAGGGTATGATTTCTTCGGCCGTGCTCCGGTGCACTGGTGCAATAAAATATAATCGTGCGTAATAACTTTGTTAAGATATGACCCAGTAATAAAGGTAATGACGGTGAGACCTTTAACTGCAAACAGGAGGAGGTGCCCTGCGTTTTTATTGCACACTCTCGGGCGATCTGGGGTTCTCGGGCATCGTTCACATAGACGTTCCTGGCATCTGCACCAACATAAACTGTAATTGATAAATATCTGTTCGCAATCTGTACTCTCGCTAAATATCGCCCACCGCCCGTGTAGTAATTCATCTAACTGTATCAAGCAGTTTAAAGTTTGAACCTGGAAGCGCAATTGGAAAAAGATTTCGAAAGGTTCTGGAAGTGCGCACCGCTGTGTCGCTAGTTTCTGAGCTGTCCAAAAACCATAACATCGATTTAGAATTGGCCAAAAAAGGCCCCCAATCTCTCAGCCCCATAAACTTCGAATCTCTCGAGTTCTTCGCAGAACCCGGAGAACCCAGGATCTGCCCCAGGATGATTCATATCTGGGTTGAGTTTTATACTTTTAATTATGTTTACGATGTTTCCGGCCGTTGCGGTGTCCGTGGGATTTTATGGCGAACGTGGTGCGGTGCGAGCTAAGACGTTCACCGGCGCAAAGTTCAACGGCGACGGCGCAACGGCGAACCCAACGTTTTGTTCCCAATGACTGCTCGAGAGATGCGGTGAGCTCGAGAGGTAATTAAGTTATTGCTCGGAAAGCGGCAATCATTTGCCGTTTCATTTCCCGACGAGCTCCCTAACGAGCGCAGAACGCGCAGGCTCGTCGGTGGACGTGCTGGATGTTTGGTCGTAAATTATGTTTAATTATCAGACCCGCGACTTATCAGTGGCTTTAATGGCTTCTAAAGGTTTGCCTTTTTCGACTCGCCGTTCGTCGGAATGGGTCGTACGGTTTGACGGCCACTGGAACTAGAAACGGACTAGCGCCGAGTATGTTATCGCGTTGATGCATCGAAGAAAGTGTTGTCATGTTTTATGGATAGCGAGTGCCGTTTGACCCGGTCCCGGTCGCTCGCGAACCGATGAAACGCGACGCGGTTCTGCACCACGACGTGCGACGTGGATTGTGAAAGTCTTTTTCGTTCTGTTCGTAAGATAATGGAGATCTTAGATACGGCACGTAAAGATGAAGACCTTGTCGTAAAAAGCGAAACGAGAGACAGAGCCAAACGAACCGATCCCGGGCCCGGCCGGGATCGGCCGATTCGACGAGCTGCATGTCTCGACCAAGACGACGACGACCCGGGGTATCGAGGCACACACCACCACCGGCACCATCGTTGCCCCCGTGACCATTTCGAGCTATAAATTTATGGATTTTATAGCAATTTATATTCATTTGACTTACAATTCCGGAAAGAGCCGAACCTTGTCGGAGTAGAATTTATGGCCATTCGGATAAGCGCTCGTGAGAGAGAACCGCACAACCGAAATGAAACATGGCCGCCAACCCGGCGAGAAGGCGCAGCCTCGTAGCCGACCGGGGGCTACGGGCAAAGGAGAGCCCAAGAATGCCTACGTGTGCGCCCCGGCGAAACGTGGGCCAAACCTCCTTGTTGCGGCCTCCCTCCGTCGGTTGGTTGGTTGGCTTCCAATTTCGGGATAATTACGTACAATTGTAGTACGGCTCACGGAATGGCTCCGGCTCGGGCTCCGGCTCAATTTATGCAAAGCAAACGGCGGCCCAACGGAAAGGAAGGAAAATTATAAACATAATCATCAAAGTTTTGGAGCGTGATTCTGAGAGCGGCACACAGGATACGGGCGAGTCATTCTTGGGCGCGGTGGACGGATGATGTGGCAAAACCGTTGCAGTCGGTATTCTATGTTGAAGAATTACATTCTCGCTTTATCGACCGGGTTCCGGTGGAAGAATGATAAATTTTTCGAATTTTAATGATTAATTGTTGAGTCGGCTTCGCGTCACCGTGTTAGGTTTTGCTTAGCGTGTCACGCGATGCGCCCGTAATAAAAAAGGAAGAACTCGTCCCTGAGCATCTCGTCTTCATAAAGTGTAGCGATTTTTCTTGAAACTATTCGATGGGGAAAAAGGGATATTTAAAAAAAAAAACGGCGAACGGTGTAACGTATCATCAGCGTCTCGTTTATCATCATCAT
>NW_026454379.1:0-4219 GCF_943734635.1 Anopheles cruzii
TCGTGGCGGGCGACTGCAACTGAGGGGCACCACGATGGCGTATTACGTACTCCGTCCAGAATACGGCCGCTTTTGCCGGCCCAAGCGGTTGATCGCGGTACCGTTGGGAAATGGTTTTCGCCGCAACAGAGTACGACGGTTCGGACAGCACTTTCCTGACGGCGGCCAGAATCGTGTCCACGCTGAGCGTTTCGTAGTCCAGCTTCACTCCATACCCGGCCCGTTCGGCACGAGCCAGATTGAGCTCCTGATCACCGTAGATCGGTACGCCGACCATCGGTTTTCCGTGGTGCAGGGCTTCCGTCGACCCCAGGAGTCCTCCGTGCGTAATAAACAGCTTCACCTTCGGGTGCGCCAGAATGTCGTTCTGTGGCATCCACGAGCGGATTAGCACGTTCGGCGGTTGGTTCGGCAAACTTTCGTTTTCGTACTTCCAGATCACGTTCTCCTGCAGCTGACGGAAGGCGTCCACAAAGGCGTCTCGTTTCGCCTGGGGGAAGTTGCGCCCCTTCAGCATCGAACCCATCGAAAAGTAGATGACACCGTGCGGTGCCGAGTCGATATAGTCCTCCAGTTCCCGGGGTAAAGCCTTTGGTTCCTCGATCTGAATGCCGCCGATTTCGATCTGGTTCGGCGCATACGGATGCGGGTAGCTGAGCGAAAAGTGCTGGTTCACAAACGCCAAACGTACACTTTGCAGGGTTTCGGCGAATGTTTTCTTCGCGTTCGGGAAGTACCTCCGGTACATTACTTCCTGCCCGGGCAGGTACACATTGCGGTAGTAAAACTTGTCCGCGTGCCCGACAAGCGCGTTTGCAAACCGCTGCCAGAATGTCATTTCGTTCGTATAGCTTAGGAATGTGTGCGGGATGTACGAATACGGATACGGCGTTCCGACGAGTTCGTTCGTCCACATGGAAGCTCCGAACGGGGAGAACACCATCAGCTCTCCGCCAAAGTGTTCCGCCAACCCGTACAAGACCTCGGACGCGAACGATTCCACGATCACTGCGTCAAACTTCTCACCGGACTCCATCAGTTCCACCATCTTTGGATTAGTCAGGATCTGCTCCGATGCTGACGGACCAATTTCTGCGTACACTATGTAGAGGACCATCAAATTTGGGGCACTTTTGTACTGAAACAGATCTGGACCCTCGACACCATGACCACCGGCCAGTTCCGGAAGCACCACGTCACGGTGCCGATCAGCCGGGGTTCCCTTCATAGCATACGGGCTAACGATCGTGACTTCATGACCGGCGTCCAGCAGTGCTCGCATCAATCCCGCTCCAACGATGTAATGTGATCGTCCAACCGACGGAAGGATACCGAGAATCCGGGCACCTTCTACCGATTGTGGAACTAGCATGGCACAACCGACCAGCAGCAGGACCACAGGAGTCACTTTCCCGACCAGTTGCATTCTGGTACGTAGTAGACGGCACCACTTAAACTCTTCGCGCACCGCTCCTTCTAATGCAATGCCCACTTAGGATCGCCCCGAAAACCGATCGCCACCGACCTGACTGACTGACTGACACACTGACTGACTGAACGGCTGATTGGACCGTGAATCCGTTCGTCTACGTTATCGTCCGCTCGGAACGTCCTTCCTTATCACACGTTCAGATGCGCCATGATGCTCTCTCGCTCAATGGTGTCCGCGCAAATGCGCGAGATAAGAAGGAAAGCAACCCTTACGCAAGCCCTCGTGTAGCCGGCGCTAGGTCTACCGGCAACGCGACCGCCAACGCCGTCGTCGCCATTCGCGGTCTATATTTGTTATTTGGCGCTAACCATGACAAATGGCGAGACGTGCTGAGCAAGCACAGTTTGTTTGCAGAAGCTTTACAACCAATGACTCCCGGCCATGGGATGTGCGATCGCGGAAACGACCTTCGCAATGCCGACGCCGACAACTTACCGGCCCGCCGGAAATAGACACCAAACGTTGGTACTTTCAAAGCTAATCAGACATGTTATGCAAAGGCGAGGCTTTTTGCACGCGTTCTTTAGTGTTTTGTGCTAATTAGACAAACTGAACGCTAGTGTACTTTAGGAGCTGCTAATTCGGCCCCTAAAGCTATGACGAAATCTCTTACAAATATTTAATCAGCCACTGGCAACGGTTAGTCGTTTTTGGAACAAAATCTTTGAGACAACCTTTATGATTGATAGTGTTTGATCGCTGTTAAGCGACCACCATCGATAAAAGACCCGATTAGAAAAGTCTGATGATTAATTCCTTATCTACATTTATCGTTTTTCAAGCCACTAAATTACTTAGCGTGGAAAGGACAGAACAATGGATTTCTATGAATTCTTAGTTTTATATTCTTCAACCTGTTCGGTATTTATTCATAACTTACGTAAAATCTAGAGGGTGTTCATATACATGAATTCCTATTTTTAAATTGAGTGTTCTTTAGTTGGAGTAGCAACAGTTTTAATAGCGAACGCCGAAAACGCAGCTAATCTATTTATCTACCCATCTAACGTTTCATTATGACATGAACCCAATCCAAGGCTTTTCAGGATGAACCTGCCCTCGATACGTTCACGCATTTACACGGCAAGGGGTTGTCGCGAGGTCGGGTATTGTTTGAAATTCAAACAAATATCTAATAGCGTCCACCACACATTCACGCTCGCATCAAAGTGTTCGTTTCGTCTCCAGCGATGAGATAGCGACGGGACGGGACCGACGATCGGCGGCCCCACTGGAAGATGGTCACCGGAATGGGCAGCTCGTCATTCCGTATCGAGCAGCGAAACGGAGCGCAAGAGTTTGGTATCTGTGTGCCGAAAATCGAAAATCACCATGGAGGTAAAACCAACAGCTATGTTGGCCGCGTTGGTCGTGCTCGCGTGTTGCACGATCGGTTTCGCACCCGCGGTTGAAAGTGCCAAAATTCTGGGCATTTTTCCAACGAGCGCCCGTTCGCATTTTATCGTTGGATCGGCCCTGATGAAGGAACTGGCTCGACGTGGTCACGAGGTAAGGCTATCAATTTGAAGATAGTAGAAAATGAGTATGGCTAACCAATGCAATGTGCAACGACCTTCTCGCTCCACAGGTGACCGTTATCAATCCGTTCCCGCAGAAGAAACCGCTGAAAAATTATCGCGACATTGATGTTACCGTCAGTGACGATGTTCTTAAGAGTACGATTTCACGTCACGAATCTCGCAGCTGATCAAAAGAATCCGCATTCTCACCCTTTTTCTCTTCGTTCCTTGCAGAAGTAATGCCCAACATGTTCGAAATGATGGAACGATCGGTTTGGGAGAGCATCACAAAAAAGTACGAGGTTGGACATATGCTCACGAATCAGACGCTACGGCACCCGAACGTTGTGAAGTTGATCAATTCGAACGAAAAGTTTGACCTCGTCGTGATGGAGAGTTTTCTCAACGATGCCCATCTCGGTTTCGCGCATCTCTTCAGAGCGCCGTGCATTGCGGTGTCGGCTTTTGGGGCATCCCGCTGGACAAACGAAATGGTCGGAACGCCTTCGCCCACTTCCTATGTACCGCATCCGTTTCTACGCTTCACGGACCGGATGACATTCGTCGAGCGCATAGGCAACATGCTGATGACGGTCACGGATATGGTTGTTGGTCAACTGCTCGACGCTCCGGTACAGAGTGCATTGTACGAAGAGTCTTTCCCCGGACCAAAACCTCCGCTCGAGCACCTGCGGAAGCATTCCGTGTCGCTGGTGTTGGTTAACAATCACTTCAGTCTCAGCTATCCGCGCCCGTACGTGCCAAACATGATCGAGGTGGGTGGTATGCACGTGAAACGCAAACCGAACCCACTGCCGGAAGACATCAAAGCCATTCTGGACAACGCAACCGAGGGTGTGATCTATTTCTCGCTCGGATCGAACCTCCAGAGCCGCCAGCTGCCGGCGGCGAAGCGCGATGCGATCCTCCGGGTGTTTGCCGGACTTAAGCAGACGGTGCTTTGGAAGTGGGAAGACGAAACGTTACCGAACAAACCCGACAACGTGATCGTGCAGGCGTGGTGGCCACAGGACGACATCCTGGCACATCCCAATGTGAGGCTTTTCATCACGCACGGAGGACTGCTCAGCACGACGGAGTCGATGTTCCACGGGGTGCCGGTGATCGGTATTCCGGTGTTTGGCGATCAGTTCCTGAACATGGGCAAAGCGGAACGCACTGGGTATGGATTGCTGCTGCCATTCCA
>NW_026454379.1:4319-9014 GCF_943734635.1 Anopheles cruzii
AAACATATGTTAAGTAAAAGGGGTTTTATTTTCTCCAACCACTATCGTAAGGAAAATTTGAATACTCTTGTTACGGATCAGTCCACAATGGGCATCACACAGGGCCATCGAAACCAGGCAAACATTTGGTGGTTAATTTCGCTTCTTCTTCGACCCGCCCGGTACGGCTGCGGTGGTCTGCTTTTTCGTCAACGCTCTACACAACAGTTTCGCCAGAAGGTACACGAACAGCACCGGTAATCCGACGATCGTGGCCAGCACATCGATGCCGTGGTACTGCACAAAATTGAGCTCCTGGCCGGCCGACTTCAGGTGACCCGCACCCTTGTGGCGGATTACGTACTCCACCCAATATACGGCCATATCGAGTGGATCCAGCGGTTGGTCCCGGTAGCGAGCCGAGATTGTTTGAGCCACGGTCCGATAGCTCGGATCACTCAGTATCTTACCGATCGTTGTCCGGAGCCGGTCCTCCGTGATTTCCTGGAATGGCAGCAGCAATCCATACCCAGTGCGTTCCGCTTTGCCCATGTTCAGGAACTGATCGCCAAACACCGGAATACCGATCACCGGCACCCCGTGGAACATCGACTCCGTCGTGCTGAGCAGTCCTCCGTGCGTGATGAAAAGCCTCACATTGGGATGTGCCAGGATGTCGTCCTGTGGCCACCACGCCTGCACGATCACGTTGTCGGGTTTGTTCGGTAACGTTTCGTCTTCCCACTTCCAAAGCACCGTCTGCTTAAGTCCGGCAAACACCCGGAGGATCGCATCGCGCTTCGCCGCCGGCAGCTGGCGGCTCTGGAGGTTCGATCCGAGCGAGAAATAGATCACACCCTCGGTTGCGTTGTCCAGAATGGCTTTGATGTCTTCCGGCAGTGGGTTCGGTTTGCGTTTCACGTGCATACCGCCCACCTCGATCATGTTTGGCACGTACGGGCGCGGATAGCTGAGACTGAAGTGATTGTTGACCAACACCAGCGACACGGAATGCTTGCGCAGGTACTCGAGCGGAGGTTTTGGTCCGGGGAAAGACTCTTCGTACAAAGCACTCTGTACTGGAGCATCGAGCAGTTGACCAACAACCATATCCATGACCGTCACCAACATGTTGCCTATGCGCTCAACGAATGTCATCCGGTCCGTGAAGCGCAGAAACGGATGCGGTACATAGGAAGTGGGCGAAGGTGTTCCGACCATTTCGTTTGTCCAGCGGGATGCACCGAAAGTCGACACCGCAATGCACGGCGCTTTGAAAAGATGCGCGAAACCGAGATGGGCATCGTTGAGAAAGTTCTCCATCACGACGAGGTCAAATTTTTCGTTCGAATTGATCAACTTAACGACGTTCGGGTGGCGTAGCGACTGATTCGTGAGCATGTGTCCAAACTCGTACGTTTTTGTTATGCTCTCCCAAACCGATTGATCGGCCATATCGAACATGTTGGGAATTAGTTCTGCAAGGAACGAAGAGAAAAAGCGTGAGGATGCGGACTCTTTCGGTCAGCTGCAAGAATCGTGACGTGATATCGTACTCTGTAGAAAATCTTCATTGACGGTAACATCAATGTCGCGATAATTTTTCAGCGGTTTCTTCTGCGGAAACTGATTGATAACGGTCACCTGTGGAGTGATTGCACGTTGCGTTGGTTAGCCATATTTGTTTTTTACTGTCTTCAAAATGAAAGCCTTACCTCGTGACCACGCCGAGCCAGTTCCCTCATCAGGGCCGATCCAACGATAAAGTGCGAACGGGCGGTCGTTGAAAAAATGCCCAGAATTTTGGCACCTTCAACCGCGGGTGCGAAACCGATCGTGCAACACGCGAGCACGACCAACGCGGCCAACATAGCTGTTGGTTTTACTTCCATGGTGACTTTCGATTTTCGGGACACAGATACCAAACTCTTGCGCTCCGTTTCGCTGCTCGATACGGAATGACGAGCTGCCCATTCCGGTGACCATCTTCCAGTGGGGCCGCCGATCGTCGGTCCCGTCCCGTCGCTATCTCATCGCTGGAGACGAAACGAACACTTTGATGCGAGCGTGAATGTGTGGTGGACGCTATTAGATATTTGTTTGAATTTCAAACAATACCCGACCTCGCGACAACCCCTTGCCGTGTAAATGCGTGAACGTATCGAGGGCAGGTTCATCCTGAAAAGCCTTGGATTGGGTTCATGTCATAATGAAACGTTAGATGGGTAGATAAATAGATTAGCTGCGTTTTCGGCGTTCGCTATTAAAACTGTTGCTACTCCAACTAAAGAACACTCAATTTAAAAATAGGAATTCATGTATATGAACACCCTCTAGATTTTACGTAAGTTATGAATAAATACCGAACAGGTTGAAGAATATAAAACTAAGAATTCATAGAAATCCATTGTTCTGTCCTTTCCACGCTAAGTAATTTAGTGGCTTGAAAAACGATAAATGTAGATAAGGAATTAATCATCAGACTTTTCTAATCGGGTCTTTTATCGATGGTGGTCGCTTAACAGCGATCAAACACTATCAATCATAAAGGTTGTCTCAAAGATTTTGTTCCAAAAACGACTAACCGTTGCCAGTGGCTGATTAAATATTTGTAAGAGATTTCGTCATAGCTTTAGGGGCCGAATTAGCAGCTCCTAAAGTACACTAGCGTTCAGTTTGTCTAATTAGCACAAAACACTAAAGAACGCGTGCAAAAAGCCTCGCCTTTGCATAACATGTCTGATTAGCTTTGAAAGTACCAACGTTTGGTGTCTATTTCCGGCGGGCCGGTAAGTTGTCGGCGTCGGCATTGCGAAGGTCGTTTCCGCGATCGCACATCCCATGGCCGGGAGTCATTGGTTGTAAAGCTTCTGCAAACAAACTGTGCTTGCTCAGCACGTCTCGCCATTTGTCATGGTTAGCGCCAAATAACAAATATAGACCGCGAATGGCGACGACGGCGTTGGCGGTCGCGTTGCCGGTAGACCTAGCGCCGGCTACACGAGGGCTTGCGTAAGGGTTGCTTTCCTTCTTATCTCGCGCATTTGCGCGGACACCATTGAGCGAGAGAGCATCATGGCGCATCTGAACGTGTGATAAGGAAGGACGTTCCGAGCGGACGATAACGTAGACGAACGGATTCACGGTCCAATCAGCCGTTCAGTCAGTCAGTGTGTCAGTCAGTCAGTCAGGTCGGTGGCGATCGGTTTTCGGGGCGATCCTAAGTGGCCTTTGCATTAGAAGGAGCGGTGCGCGAAGAGTTTAAGTGGTGCCGTCTACTACGTACCAGAATGCAACTTATCGGAAAAGTGACTCCTGTGGTCCTTCTGCTAGTCAGTTGTGCCATGCTAGTTCCACGATCGGCAGAAGGTGCCCGGATTCTCGGTATCCTTCCGTCGGTTGGACGATCACATTACATCGTTGGAGCGGGATTGATGCGAGCACTGCTGGACGCCGGTCATGAAGTCACAATCGTTAGCCCGTATGCTATGAAGGGAACCCCGGCTGATCGGCACCGTGACGTGCTGCTGCCGGAACTAGCCGGTGGCCACGGCATCGAGGGTCCGGATTTCTTTCACTTCAAAAGTGCCCCAAATTTGATGGTCCTCTACATAGTGTACACAAAAATTGGTCCGTCAGCATCGGAGCAGATCCTGACTAATCCGAAGATGGCGGAACTGATGGAGTCCGGTGAGAAGTTTGACGCAGTGATCGTGGAATCCTTCGCGTCCGAGGTCTTGTACGGGTTGGCGGAACACTTTGGCGGAGAGCTGATGGTGTTCTCCCCGTTCGGAGCTTCCATGTGGACGAACGAACTTGTCGGAACGCCGTATCCGTATTCGTACATTCCGCACACATTCCTCAGCTATACGAACGAGATGACATTCTGGCAGCGGTTTGCAAACGCCCTCTTCGGGCACGCGGACAAGTTTTACTACCGCAATGTGTACCTGCCTGGGCAGGAAGTAATGTACCGGAGGCACTTCCCGAACGCGAAGAAAACATTCGCCGAAACGCTGCAAAGTGTACGTTTGGCGTTTGTGAACCAGCACTTTTCGCTCAGCTACCCGCATCCGTATGCGCCGAACCAGATCGAAATCGGCGGCATTCAGATCGAGGAACCAAAGGCTTTACCCCGGGAACTGGAGGACTATATCCAATCGGCACCGCACGGTGTCATCTACTTTTCGATGGGTTCGATGCTGAAGGGGCGCAACTTTCCCCAGGCGAAACGGGACGCCTTTGTAGACGTTTTCCGTCAGTTGCAGGAGAACGTGATCTGGAAGTACGAAAATGAAAGTTTGCCGAACCAACCGTCGAACGTGCTAATCCGCTCGTGGATGCCACAGAACGACATTCTGGCGCACCCGAAGGTGAAGCTGTTTATTACGCACGGAGGACTCCTCGGGTCGACGGAAGCCCTGCACCACGGAAAACCGATGGTCGGCGTACCGATCTACGGTGATCAGGAGCTCAATCTGGCTCGTGCCGAACGGGCCGGGTATGGAGTGAAGCTGGACTACGAAACGCTCAGTGTGGACACGATCCTGGCCGCCGTCCGGAAAGTGCTGTCCGAACCGTCGTACTCTGTTGCGGCGAAAACCATTTCCCAACGGTACCGCGATCAACCGCTTGGGCCGGCAAAAGCGGCCGTATTCTGGACGGAGTACGTAATACGCCATCGTGGTGCCCCTCAGTTGCAGTCGCCCGCCACGA
>NW_026454380.1:0-8914 GCF_943734635.1 Anopheles cruzii
GGGTTTCCAATCTTTTTTCCACCCGCCGACATGAAGCTTTCACCAGGGGTTCGGCGGCGGGGGTCCGTGTCCCTGGAGCGTTTATAACTTTAGTTGATTTCTTTTCTGCCCCCCTGCAACTCCGACCCCGACTGGCTGGCTGGCTGGCTGTGCGGCTCTCTGGGAAGAATGGAACTCTGCTTAGCAATCTCGAATCCCAGCGCAGGGATTTCGTTGCGGCGGCGGCGGCGCCTGTTCCGGGGGCCAGCATTGATCGAGACGTGCCGCCCAACCCATCAACAACCGCCGGAGAGCACGGGCCCGGGCCCGGGCCCTGCCGAGAGTTGTTTAAAGTTACAGTCAAATGAAGTGGAAGATTTAATTAAATTTACTCAATCAAAAAGCGTTTGATTGCGAGGCAAGGTACTCTCCTGTGGTTTCCTCGCTGGGTGTGTGTGTGTGTGAGGTTTGTTGTCCCCACTGCGGTTTACCCTCTGCGGGAGGGGACGGCCTGCAGGAACCGATCAGCAGACACCGTCGTTCCATCCGGTATCCCATCATCATCCCGGTGCCGGTCACTGGCGAGTCGTGACTCTCGCCGTTATTGCTCTCAAGTAGTATCGCTCGAGGCAGTAATCCTTGGCCAACACTTTGGCGAACTAATAAAGCGCATTCGAAGCCGACACTCGGTGACGGTGCACCTGCCAATCGATAGACCAACCAGCGAGCACCGTCGGGTGGCATTATTAACAACATAAACATGCACGGTGCATAATACCCGTGGCTTAAGCGGCATAATAGATTTGATTTGAAGGATCACGGACGTGTGCCGGCGTGTGCGCGTGCTGGAAGTCACACGCCAGCCAGGCCGGAACCTCGGGACGGTGGTCCTTGTCCAGCTTTAATCGCGTGGCCTGTGGTCTGCTTCACTCGAAGCAGCCACTCTTGTCCGGGCCGTGGGCCATCGAAAGACGTTTGCTTGCGGGCGCACTTGAGGATGCGCAAAAGACGCTTAATTAGAAATTGTTTCGCCATTACTCACGCTCAAAGCGCGCTCCTTTGTTCGCACTGTTTTCGCTGCTCAAGTTCGCCGGAATTCGCGGGAATTCGGAATTTTCCGCCCGATTGTTTCGGAACACTAACGTGGTGCGTTTTGTGGCAGACGGTCGGTCGGTTCGGCATTCATTTGTCTCGTTTTCTTTTCTTCTGCCACTGTCAAGTTCCCCCCCACCCCAGCCAGACGGGCTGTGCACTTCCGGGTAGCCATTGTGTTCATCATTCAGTGCTCGAAAACTAATCCGTCACTCCGCAGCTTGCAACCGGGGGGCGAAGAAAACGGAACACGACACAGGACGACCGAATGGGAAGTCCCAGCGACTGGAGCACTATTTGTTTTAAATACTTCAATTAGGACGACGATTCTGGCGAAATGGTGCAAGTTGGGTGCACACTGTTTGCGAACGCAAACCTCGGCGGCAGCAGCATCTTGTGCGCGAAACAATGGGCAAGCCCCCCCCAGCGCCTGACAGTCCGTTTCCGTTTGACCGGTTCTACTTTTGCCCCTTTTTGGCCGTTGGACATCGTTGGGACCTCTGATCGAACTGCTTGCTTTCTGAGCCCATCACACACCCAACACCCAAACGTGCAGCGATTGCAGCGGAGCGTTAAATAAAGTTCGCTTCGTGAGGTTTCCGGACGAGTTTGTATTTAGTTTTCTTCGTTTCATTGGTTGGTTTCTTTATGTTCTCTGTTTTCTTTTCCTATTTTTAACTCTTTTTATGTTTTGCTTTTGTCCATTGCAAAGTTTGGGCTCTGGGCTCTTTTTGCTGGGCCATTTTTCTGGGCTGGATGCTTTGGGCCATTCTTCAGCAACAATCAGCCCAAATCCGTGTGGAATCGAAACAAATCGAAACTTGCGATCGAAAAACTACTTGAAGCTCGATTTTTAAAGATAGTTTTGTTTAAGTCTTTTAATGGCAGGGAAAGAACTATCCCCATAAAATCGTTATGTAACTCATTGGCCAAAGTTAACCAGAACAAGGCAATAATTTAAGTCATCTAACTGAGAAACCTCAGTCTAGAACTACTGATTGACCGAATGTGTCCTGTCTGGTTCCTCCAAACTACTGCCCACATTATAGCGCCGCTCTGGCGTTTTATGTTTTCTATCCGAAACTGGACTCGTACTTGCAAAATCGATGAATAGCCGGTTTGATTAGAAAATGTGTCCCAATTTGAACCGGAAACCCGAGTTGCCCGAGAATCCCGGATTTCAGTTTTAATCCTATTTTATCATTTGACGATCGAAATATCAATTGCTCGATGTTCGAAATCCTCATCTTCGGGCTTTGGGGCCCGGCTGAAGGAGCGAGCAAACGCAATTTGATTATTGGAATCATTCTTTTCGCGTAGCAAATTTCTTCCAGTCCACTGCTCATCGCTGATGATGCAGTTTCGTCCTGTTGCACCCAGAGGACACACCGAGCGCCCAGCTGGCTGTCCATTTTTCGAACGGAACGACGACGCCAAAAACGAGCCCGAGCCCGAGGAATGCACATCCCGGAGTGTGCCCGGTGGTTGGCAAATATTTTCGTTGGACAAATTAAAGTTTTGGGGCTCTAGTTTATTTTGCAACTGTGGCAAAAATGTCCCTTCCGGGCGCCCCGTTGTCCTAGCCGCGCGAGCTGCGATGATGGAACGCAAAGAAAATCCGAAACTTTGCTCCGGAAAAACGAGCAAAAACCCCCGCAGCAAAGGAAAAAGGCTCGCCCTCTGTGAAGGTGGAAAATTGCTCAAATCAGAAACGGAAGCGTCTGTGGGAGAAAAAAGGGGGAGAACAGGAAGCAGCAAGACAGATGGACAGACGGGCGAAGGGCGAAAAAAGGGGTGTCCCTTCTGGGATTGATACGGATCGGCGTTCGTTCGGCGAAGGCAAAGAGCGAAAGCGAACCGCACCGGACCGGAAAGCCCTTTCCCTGAACCAGTGGTTGAAACCGGACGAAAAAGAAACTCCAACGAAGAATCCGGTGTACCCTTTCATCGACTGATGTTCATTTCCGGCACCGTGCTTCGGGTACCTCCGGGGGTGGACCGGTCAGATTTCAGGATCATCCGGGCGCCGGGCCCGGGCATGGATTTCCGACGACCGGGGCGCAAATGGTAGCCATTTCGAGCACCCGGAATCGATGCACCGATGGCCGATGGTGCACCGAGTGACCATTACACTTGTACGTTCGGAAGCCGAGAAGCTTAGAATTATGAATAAATTCTCCCGTTTCATCTTTCGAACCATCGTTTCGTTCGACATCGTTTGTTGGTTGGCCGCATGGAAAAGCCTCCCATTTTTTCACCACCAATACGAATGTCCCGTCCGTCGGACGGTTACAGGGAAAACAACCAGCACCAGCAGCGATCGCGTGAAACGAAGAAAAGCTCCAACTGGGCGAAACAAATTGATTGCAAATGACTGCCGCGGTCTTGTAACGCCAGCCAAGCCACCGGACACGGCACTGAAGCACAACAAACAGCGTGTTTTGTGCCGCATGCACTGCTCGGCGGAGTGTCCTCATCGTATGGCAAACAAAGTCGGCCGCAGCCAGACCTAACTTCTTCGGCCAGCCAGCCTATTGCAGCTGCGTACGGCGTGGAGGGTGCAAAACACTGAAATCAAACCCCGTGAACGCTTTTCACGTTCGTTCGATCGAAAAGGGACGGGATTCGATTCCCGGACGGCGGTAGCCCTGGGCGATGGGCGAGTCTTCTCGGGTTTTTTGTGCCCGTATCCTGTTTGTAGCAGGATGATAAAATATGTCCCCTACATAGCCAGCGGCAAGAAGGATTGGTTTGTGCCAATTGAACCACTTCCATTTCCACGCGTAGCGTGAAAATTGGAAACAATAGGTGCAGCATGAAATGGACGGCATCGTGATGCTTTTTTGTTGATTAGTAAATCGTTTCCCGACATGCGCTGATCGACGTAAATGCGTACAGTGTGGCGTATAATAGAACCTGATTTATGTAATCCAGGACGATGCGGCCAACGTGCAGTTACGTTACTCGAGCCGCAGATGTTTGTGGATAAAATTGTCATCAGCATTCTCGAGGCTTGTCGACATCAAAAAAAAGGATGGAAGCCAGCGGCCATGGCTTTCTTTGGGCTCAAGGATTCGTGTGTGACCGACAGGGGGAAAAAAACCGTCAGCAAACGATGGCCCTCATTGATCGTTTGATCGTCTCGGTTGTTGACAACGTTCTGATGGTGCACTGCAACACTTAGGCACAGACCGAAGGAACCGAAAACCCGTAGATCGATGGCACGAAAATGTGCTGAGCGACGTGGTAGAAACTAAAGCAACCTTACCCTCCAGCACCATGGTCGGTTTTGCCGTCAGCACCACGCAGCCGAAGCCACCGAAAAATCCTCTGCTGGCGATGGGAACTTTTGCTTTATTTACTGACACCCGTTTGTGGAGGGAAAAAAAAGGAAAAAGCAAAAAAAGGTCCTCAGGCATCCCCCGATCAACGGAACCCGATTCTGACCCTAACTAGCACTTTTATTTTTCCCGCACCACACACAGTTGGCAGCTTTTTTTTTTTTTGGTCCCACACACTCCGTCGCCGCACACTTTGCATGCGGGTGGTGGGCGCATTTGGGGAAAAGTGTTTGAACAGGGACGTCACACCTAGGCCCGGCCACGCTGGAAAAATGTTGCTCAGCGTAGCACCGCCATCATCGGGAAGGCGTGGAAGCGTAGCCGGTGACCGCACTGTTGGGGGTTGGAATTTTTCTTTTTCGCCCGCCCGTCCTTAATCAACTCATGCTGGTAGGCCCACCACCGTGGCGGCCAGCTCCGATCGGGCGGTGGGCTCCACAGGGAGCGGTCAGAGAGTGTGGGAACGGAATAAAGTACAGTGTTCGGTGTGAGGTTCGGTTTTTGTAAAACAATATCGTCAACCGCGCCGGGCGCAACCAACTGACAGTGGAAATTGATTTAAATTAAATACCACCTGAACGATGGTCAATATCAGTTGTGTGGCGCTCAATGTAACCGAACGCAGCGACGTGCAACGATTCAATCATGTCGACTTTGTTTTCTTTTGAATTCAACACTCCTTTGAAGTTCTTTCTTCAAAGGGTTCTTCAGCAACAAGAGATAAGATCCAACAAAATAAATCTGGTGTCATTGAATACTGTGCAGTTAAAGGAGTTCGATAAGCACTCAGTCGGGGCTACCTTTTTAAACAATAGTTGATCCTCGGAGCGATTGGATGGTTAGTTAATTTATGTGTAATTGCCTTTTAAAGCGATTTAGCGATTTAATCAATCTTTGTCTCATGGAAATATTGACTGAAGTAAAAAGTTTCCGGCGATTTTCCGCTAAATAGCGTTAGCGTACACTACATTCGGTAACCACTCGTCGCATCATGTAATACTTATGTGCGTTTGATAGGTGACCCTCAGAAATACATTTTTGTCAACAAGAGTTTTGCTATCAACAACGTAGTTTAAAAGTTACAGCGTCTACAAAATGAATGAAAATAAGGAAGAAATTCGCTCTATTCTCAAATATTATTTAAAAAAAGGGAAGAATGCGTCGCAAGCAGCTAAAAAAATCTGTGTAGATTATGGTGAGGATGCTGTTTCGGAAAGATCAGCTCGTGAATGGTTTGCTCGTTTCCGTAATGGAAATTTCGATGTCAAAGATGCATCTCGCTCCGGTCAACCGAATACCGAAAAAGTCGATGAAATTTTGGAAAGGATTGAGCAAGACCGGCATGTTAGCGGCTATACCATTGCTGACGAGTTAGCTATCGCTCAGAAAACACTTTAGAACCATTTGAAAAAGGCTGGATACAAAAAGAAGCTCGATGTTTGGGTGTCACATGAATTGACGGGGAAAAATTTAATGGACCGAATTTCCATCTGCGAGTCTCTGCTGAAACGTAACGAAATCGACCCATTTCTGAAACGACTGATTACTGCTGATGAAAAATGAATCACGTACGACAATAATGTGCGAAAATCATCGTGATCGAAGAAAAATGAACCCTCTCAAACTGTGGCAAAGCCTGGATTGACGTGCAGGAAAGTGATGCTGTGTGTGTAGTGGAATTATGAGGGCGTGGTTCATTCTGAGGTGCTGAAATATGGCCAGATGATTGATTCGGCTCTCTACTGTCAACAATTAACGAGATTGAGCCAAGCAATTGCAAAAAGGCGTTGTGTTCCAACATGACAATGCCAAGCCACACACATCTTTGATGACCAGGCAACAATTGAGATCGCTTGGCTGGAAAGTTTTAATGCATCCACCATATAGCCCTGACCTTGCACCATCAGATTAGCATCTGTTCAGATCTCTGCAAAATCATCTTTATAGCCGTACGTTAGGATCAAAAGAAGACTGTGAAAAAGAGGTGTCTCAATTTTTTCTTTCTAAACCAGCGAAGTTCTACGCTGATGGAATTATGGTGCCACGAGGAAAATGGCAAAAGGTTATCGATCAAAATGGCACATACTTGCTTTAATAAAGTTTCTTATAAATAAAAAAAATGTGTTTGAAATTCGGTAAAAAATCGGCGGAAACTTTTTACTTCACCCAATATTCTAGTATTCGCCATGAACTACTCAACTGTTCTCAACAATGTTTCAGTATGTTTCATCATCACTATTTTTGCAAAAATATTTCCTGAAATCCAGAAACTGATTCTTCTTCTGGCATACCAAAGTGAGTCCGAAAAGGCCTCGAGCAAGGTCGGTGAAGCGTTTCCATTAAATCGATTAACCACAAAACACTTACGGACAGACACACGCGCACGTGTTGCCCACTAGTCCCCACATGGTGCTCCTTCTCCGCCGAGACCAGTAGACACGTCCCCAGCGGAACGACCCCGGGTTTACGACCATTTTACGCGTGTGGTTGACCGCTGTCATTACCTGCAAGAAAGAAGATAACAGTAAAACATCACACACACGCACTCAGAGAGCAGAGACGCTTCTTGAAGATTTTATGTAAATTGGTTCGCAACACGATCGCCTCCCGAAAGTGCATTCATACACACACACACACAGACTCCCAGGCCTGCCACCTGTTCCACCTGTTCACGACCAGGGCAATAGAAAATCAACCATTAAAGCGATGCTTCAACGTTGTGCCGTGCGTTGCCATTAATTGCCCATCGTTTGCTTTTTTTAGATTGAGTTTTTTTCACGTCTTTGTTTGGGAACGCCTCCCTCCCGTGTGCAACCCGCACCCCAAAAAGCGGGACACGTGTCTCCGCGGCACGCCTCAAGTGTCGGTTTCACGCACCGCTCATCCTGCGAGATGGCTGGTGCCTAACGAGGTGTCTTAAATTTTTATCACTTTCTCACCCGAAGACGGCTCGGGGCGGACGACGGTCTATCTGGCGAGGAGAGGGGGATTGATTCCGGGGACCCATACCGCTGCGCCACCCAAATTACGCCCCTCCGGTTCGACCTTTTTTGTGGGGCACCAGGCGCCTCCATTGACGCCTATCGGTGGGATAGGGCGGCGGCGAAGTAAAGTCATTAGAAGCGCCAGCGCCGTACCGTGCCGTGTGCCTTTTTGGGACCCCCTGCGTGGAAACGATAATGCTAAGCAGCATCGTAATTATATTCTCATTTTCTCTCCGGCCGCAGCATCCGCAGCGCGACCGGGTCCGCCCGTCCGGGGCATCATTTCCGGTTCCCGGGCGCTGAAGGGACGCTTTGCCGGGTCGGTCCAGTCCGTTCTGTGTCAGCCGTGAAGCGAACGCCATTCGGCTGTGTTTGTGGTATTAGAGATGTCGATTTTTGAATAATTTTGAGCATAAACATACTTGTCCAACATAGTTTATACAGTCATTTTTATAGTTCATAGAATATTTGTAAAAAAAAACATTCTTATTCAAGTCATGTTTCAATTTTAAAAGCCTTTAAAACTCCAACAAGATCACAAAGCGTTAAAAAGTCACTTTGCGGCACTCTGTCATTTGCAAGCGGCGAGTAGCTAGAAAAAACCCGCGAAACGAACGAAAAGAAATTATTAAAACAAAATGCAAACCCCCCCAAAATAGTGTACCAGAGAGAGTGTGTGGCATCTCTTAAACGAACCCGTGAACCCGTTTTCGATCCGGCTGAAATGTGCACCGTTATCACACGCGAACGATGATGATGAATTTTCCGCCACGGGCATCACTTTCGGGCCGGCGCGCCGTATTTTTATTATTTCCGTCTGTCTGCGCCATTTTGTGTGCCGATCGCTGTCTGTGTGTGTGTGTGTGTGTCGGGTTGGGTTTTTTTTCCTCGTTCACTCCCTCCGGAGTTCGGGCGCGGAAGTTTGCGAATTTCCGTGCAACGTGCATCAGGCGGCTGATGGCCACCGACTCGACGCGGGGCCGGTCGGGCGCACTCTTCAGAAATTATTAAAAAAGTTTAATTGAAGTCGGGCGAGCGAGAGCATTTCAATACAAAAATCCAATTAATTTTCATTCTTTCCACGTTTTAAGTACACCAAAGTACAGGTTGGCCCACCGTTCGTCCGGGTGCGGGGATGGACTACCGCTCGACGAGGCCTTGGGCAGAAATAAAAACCGAAAATAAAGGAACGGGAGCTAATAAAAAACCCTCCCAGCGCCAGCTTCCTTTCGTGTGGGACGGATCAGGAGGTAGAAAAATAAGTTAAGTTGGCGCCGATCCTGCCCAAGAGCAACGTTGGTGTGAGCCGCGCAAGGATGGATGCAGAATGCACCGAAGAAATGACAATATGCGTAATAATGGTTGCCAATCTAGCGAACAACACGAAAAGAAAACATGATCCCCGGAAGGGCGCCCGGAAAGCTTGCCATAGTAGAAGGATTCGCAAACTTTCTTCCCTCGATCGACCGACCGGTGAAGAATGGCTGGAACAAAAGTCGGAGTCGGACGGAGTCTATT
>NW_026454381.1:0-8904 GCF_943734635.1 Anopheles cruzii
ATAAAATAAAATTAATCGCATCCTGGCGGTGCCGCGACAAAAATCCGCCAGTTCCGCTGAAAGTTGTTTCGCGTTGCTACTTAGTGTAACTGCGGCCATCAACGGGCAAAGTACGAATCGAAAGCGAACAGCATAAGGCGCCTAGGGTAACACTGCGCCTAATGATTGGTCATTATGGACGCTTGTCGCGTTCGTCGACTGGAAATTAATCCCGGGCAAGCAAGTGTATCAACCACGGGCCAAACGGAAACTGGAGAGCTCGCGAGTGGCCACGAAAGTAAAAATCAATTAAAAAACTATCGGAACTAGAACTAGACGGAACAATGCAATTAGTCGCCAACAATTCGCGCTGTGGAGCCCACGCTGAAACATTGGCAGACAGAGTGCCACATCCTTGGAAGCACCGTGCCCGATAAGCCACGCTTTCCATTAAAGTGCAACATTAATTATCGTGCGGCTCTGAGGCACTTCCGAGAGCACGTTGCGGATACTGCGCTCCGTGCGACGCGCCAATGATTCGGGCGCATCGAAACACATTACACCTGCCACGACCAGAACCCCTTTCGCGATTAGCATTTGCGTACACATTTATGACCGACATTCGCACTTATGTGCCGCGGCCCGCGAGTTGCGGTCCAAGACAAACAGAGCGCGCGACAACCACGTATGGCATTACCGAGCGACGAGTGCCATTAAAAATCCGAAAGCAGCCATTAAAAGCACCAATAAACCATTAGCATAGACACAGCCCCGCGATACCCGTTCCAGAGTGCTTCCCGAACGCGGACCTACCGCGCACTGTGTGCCAGTGAAGTCTACTTCAGCGGGTCCTGGCCACGGGAAGTCGTTCACAGCGCCCCCCCGATGTTGGTTTAGTGTTTCCAGTCGCACCCACGAGCCGCGGGATCCAAGCGTTTGCGGGTCCACATCTCAACAATTAACAACGAGGCATCAATTTTACGCGGGAGGGTTCGGCAGTGTGTCTGCTTCCGCGTGGTGGTGTAATGGTTTGTGTAATCCTAACTCCTGGTGTCACTTAAATAGATTGCAATAAATCTTTTTTCCGATTAGAACCGGGTCCCAGGGTGATCGTTCAATTTGAGCTTCCCACAAATGTTACGACTCGACGATGGCCAGACGGTGGCGATGTTGAGTAAGGTGCCTAACACGTTATTAATATGCTACAAAGTGTCATGCTGCTACTTTAGAATGGCCATAGCCAGTGTCCTATGCCAAATGGAAGTGAATAGGTTGGGTTGGGTTGCTATGAAATATTGTTTCTATTAGTTGTGTTGCAATGCATTCGCCACTAAACGAGAATTTCACTCCACATCAATGTTAACAAATGGCACCAGTTGATGGGGGTCAACCCTCCAAGGGGGTCTGTCGTGCAAACAATAGAACACCTCGCACGCGTCACCCTCGGCCAAATGTCTCCAGATTAATCATTCATCCACGCCGGTTACGGTCCAGTGTCCGGGGGCCCGTGGAAGGCCGAAAACACCGGATGGCCGAAATAATCCGAAGTTAAGTAATTAATGTTAATAATTTATTAACCAACTAACGCCCCGCGTAATTACAATTGGGACAGACGTGTGTGTCGCAACCTAATCTGGCCACGGTCTAGTCGGTTGAAGGTAAAAATTGGTTTACTTTTTCATCCGTGCCACTCCTTTGCTGGGTTGTGTGCGAAAACTTTGATGCCGCATCTTTTGTGGTGGAATTCCACGAATCTGACCACCCGAACCTGCGGTCGTAAACAATACCTTGGCGTCTCCAGTAGTCCATGGAGGCAGAGTTGGGAAATCGGCGCCACTTTACTCTTGAACTTGAACCTAACTTCTGATGTGATCACACTCGAATGCGCAAACCTGCGTTCCGTAATGCTTAAGCATGTCCGCATCCCCACAACCCGAGTTGGGCCATCAAAGAAATCTGGTGTGCTTGGTGGGGTTTTCCGGTGCACCTTTATAAATGGGCGATGTTTTGTGGCCCGAATCCCGTTCCGGGTGAGAAACCTCGAAATAGTGCCAGTTGAAACTGGATTGTCCTACACATCCACACACACCCACACACACACCATCTCGTTCGAGGTCGGTTGGCCGAACTTTTTAGGGACTTTTGCGGGACTAAAGTTTTATGGGCTTTGATGCCAAACGGCTCCACCAGAGCACCAGAGCAGACCAGACTCTTTTGTACTTCTCTTCTCGCCCGATTTTCGGGGTGATTTGATGCAATGCTCATCGAACCGTAACCGTTGTCTCACTCGGCCAGTGTGTTTGCATTGAGGTTTGCCTCAGAAACCATCCGCCCCGACTGTTGGCAGACAGCCACCGTTACATCGCAGGGGGAGTTGCCTAGGGGTTTGGTGGTTTGCGAAGGTGTGAATAAATTTCCCCGTTTACCCGGAACGCCGGTGTGAGGGGCTGCGCAAAAACTCTCGTGTGTCCTGCTTGGGGAAGGCGCAAAGTTTCGTATAAAGCTATATCGTCGGGCCGGTATAGGTTGCGGTTCCGGCGGTCAGTTCATTATAATGTTGGGAAGTTGGAATGCAAACAGCGTCTACCCGTAAACGCGTTCGGGAGGATCTTCCACGGCTGATGTCGCCAGACCCACCGCAAACTGTTGATCCTTGGTTGACCAAATCATCGCGCTGTTGATGGAGGTAAGCGAACCCATTTTGCATAATGGTCTTTTAGTAAGATTGACCAAATTTATGATCATTTCTATATATTCCTGCCACGCACTCGACGTCATGTGGAATTGATTTCGATCCCTCCCACCGAGCATAAAGGGTGAAAATATCGTCCCAACAATGTCGTCGCGGCGCCGGACCGTGTGAAGATTGAAAGTGTGTGCCAAAGATTGCCCGCCGATTGATAAGATGTACGAGCGTACAGTGCAGAGACCGTCTTTTGCATAATGAGCACTATTAGCATGCAAACAATGCTTGTTCAGAGGTGTTAAACAAAAGAATGAGATAAAATAAAATCACGCCGCGAGCATAAGTCAAACGTGATGAATTTTAATCCGTTGCCGGCGCTGAGACATCGAACATTGTGTATGTTGCAGGCATATGTAAAATTCGCACAAAGAGTTTGTCAAGCATCTACGTGCACATCGAAAGGTGCTTCGTGTCGGTATCAATTTAATACAATACCAACAAATAAATCGCAGTGATTGAAATATGCTTTGAGCGAATGATACCATAAAACATGATGTGAATAAATTTAATCCAATAATTTACTAAGAAGAAATGCAGAAAATTCTTATTAAGCTTGAAGATGAAAGGATTACATCGTACGAATCAAGAAGCGAATGAAGTAATCAATACAACGCCGCCCACAAGTTCATGATCATCTCTCTGGCCTCTCTCTCGGCTTCTCTCTGTTCAATCGCGACGACCTTCATCCCGTCAGCGCTGCATTTTGGTCGTTGCCGGTCTTTTACGTCCGTTTTGTTTTGATTCCTTCGTTCGCGCTGCGTGAATCAATGGACCGATTGCCGCATGCGCGCCCCGAGTTCATTTCCCATGAACACTGACCTACCACCCTTTTACTGATCCACCCCCTTTGATGGTACCGAATTCCGAGCGTTCACCCGACCACGGTAGCCAGCCTTATTTCGGGTATCCTGAGTTTTCCGTGTCTAAAGTTGGGACCGGAAGAACGCCGCCGATCGGCAGGTGCTTCGAAAAACGGACGAACTTCGTGCAGCATCCAACCCGAGGCCGTGATCCGTGGTCAGTGTTTTCCGTCGGTTCGATCGCAACGGACGCGTTGTCCTTACACGGGCCCTTCTCGGTTTCGTATCCTTCGCGAATCCGCGTCTCGCGGGATCCGTGCCATTCTTTCTGATAAAAAAACGGAAAGAGTAACGCATTTTTGGGGCTAGTTAGCTACCAAAAGTTGCCCTTCGGCAGCGAACCCTACCCCGGTTCCGGTGCTGAAATGAGCATCGACGTAATTGGGCCGTCGGCGTGCTGAACGGTCAGTGGGGAAAAGTTTTGTGGAACAATGCCCGTGCACGAGAATAGTTTCCCGGTGGGCTCGTGGGTACCGTGGAGTGCCGGATATGGATATGTTTTAACGCACACGGAAAGGTACGCTGAACGTGCCACGGTACCGGTGAGGTTGTCGTAAAATTTCAAATAATTATGTAACACAGTGCCCCGAGGTGCAAAGCGACTGCAAAACGAATGTAGCGCATATGAGTTTTCCCCGCACAGAAAAGTAATGCTGAATGGCTTTAATGAGGCCAGTGTGTTGCTGGTTCCGAGCGCCATCAAACAAAACGCACCGTGCCTGAAGTGTTGGAAAATGTGTTCGGAAAGTAAAACAACATTGTGAATGCATGCATGGCCGACTGACGCACACACGGACACGCATTGGTCACCGTCTAGTAGCCCCGAGCTAAGGACTCTTTTCCGGAGTGGCTTCGGTTTAACTTGGGTTCGGTTTAAAGATTTCATAATTTAGCAACACACCGTATCGTGGCAGGCCCCCCATATCAGTGCTCACGTTGGGTAGCTCTGCGGCCAGCACCCCGAGGACATCAACGGGACCATTTCGCAATGTTTCGCCCGTTGTCGGTGGAAACTCCAGCGCCAGAAAGTCCAGAGTTTTCCCCCCGCTTTGTGACGAAAAATGCCGGACGTTACGAACATTTGAATTATTCAGCCATGGAAGGAGCGGACTAAGGTTTTCCTTTCGGTGCGAATACCTTAGTGACGCGCGCGGTGAAGCGTAAAAATAGCTTCGCACCCATTCCTCCCGGGGCATCCATCCTCGGGTTTCGAGGAAAAATCAATTTCCTGCTATAAGCCATCAAATTGGAGAAATAGGCGAATTTTAACGAGAAGACACGGTACCCCGGCAATCCGTTCCGTCAAGCTGGAGCCTAAGCCTACTTCGTGACAAACACGAGCCTAGTAACGGGAATAATGCATTCTGCGAAACCATGGCCCAATATAAACTCACCGCGCGATTGATTGGAGTTTTCGCGAAACAGTCTCTCAACTCGCAGCCTACGCAGTCCAATTAGGGTTACAACAACACAGTTAGCGGATAATCCGTCGAACGGGAGGATATCTTGTGGTGTCGACTCATAGTTGGCTCTGCCGAATGGCGAGGGATGCTTCCTTGCCGCCGTTTTTTTGTGAAAAGTGATGTCGACAGGCCTTCGGTCATAAATTCTGGATCATTTCGTCCATAAATCGGTTACTCGGCATTAGGGTAGTGGCGGCCACCAGTAGTCATATGTTCAGTTCGGTGGCGTGTAAAAGAAAGCCATGATTGTTGGCCAAACCGCGGGCGAGCAAAATCGTTGGTCGACAGATGTCGGCCGAGAAAAAGGGTCCAGCCCGGGGGTTATGGGGCGCGAAAAAAGATGTTATGTGATTAAATCGAGTGGAAAGTGATTTGATAACGGTAGAAGAGCGCAGAAGAAAGCCGGAAAACGGGAAGCAACGGGAACGGCGGCCACCGGAGGTGGGTGAGTGCCAAAAGGAAAACTCGAACCGAGTCGTTCTAGGCGAGAACTAAAGAACGAACGGAGCGTACTGTATCGTCCGGTCTCTTCTAGCGTGGAGGAAAAAGGACATTGGCAGTGTTTGCCAGAATCGTTCGTTCCTTTCGTCGCTCCGACTCCCGGCGACCGGTAGACTTCCGGCGGCCAACTGACGTCTGTCGAGTTGGTCCTTAATTGCCAACCGGAAAGACTTCATTACTGCTCACGGGTCCACGGGCAGATTCGTCCCGGCATCGATTCTGGTAAGTCGACTTTCAGGCCACCGACGATTCTTTTTTTCCTAATGGGGTGGTATCCGGTCGCCTTGGAACAGCTAGGCCCCAAAACGACTCGGAGCTGCGCCAAAGATTTCGCGGCCCTTCGCGAAAGGGTGTCTTCGACCGGATGCCGACACTTCCGGTTTCCGTGTATCTATCGCGCGTAATGGGATTTTAATTCTCGGCCTAATAGATTATCAAATAGTCATGAGCCGCTTCGAAGAAGTAACTTTTTAACTTCACCCGAGGTGACCCTTTCGAGAGTCACTTAAAAGTACGATTGGAGGAGGAAAAAAAAGGTGGCCAGATTGACCATTTTCCATTGGTTAATGTTGGACAAAAACAAAATGTTCTACTGGAAAGAAAAATTAAACTGATTGCAACCAATCGTCCAACCCTCAGAGCCTGGTTCTAAATATAAGTTTTTGCTAAAGATAATTATTTTAAATTCGGAGAAAAAGGAAACCTTAGCCCTTAGTCCTTTTAATTAACGGAGAAAGCTTGGAAAGCTTACCGAAACTTTGACATTACTTCGCTGCGGAAGAAATCCGTCCTCAGAGGCTCAGAGAACTTGCTGCAGGAACTGCTCAATAGTTTTTGTTAGCGTCCCAGCATCAAAGCGACCCTCAAAACCTGTTACCACTCGCCCCTGGACGAAAGACTTATCTCGCGGAATCCTGCTAACGGTTCCCCGCCAGACCCGTCGTCTTTGTGGTCTAATTGGGCACACTGACTGAAGCTCGGTGTCGATTCATTCCACCACGCGCTCCGTAAGCGCCACGCTATTTGCAAATGGACGCAAATCTCTTTGGCATTTGCATGAAATAGAATTTATGATTTAATGAACCCCGAATCGGTCCACCAAATCGCAAAAGCCGGTGGCGTAGCTTAGAAATAAAAGGCACCACCCGTCGGGCTGTCATCAACGACGTGAAACGAAAGTGAAAAGCCCTGCCGGCCACGACAAATCCGACCGGACAGCGAAATGCCACAAATTACTTCAAGTTCTTTCGACCGACCCTACAGCCCCATCGTGGGGGTGGTGGCGAGGGTGAGGTGGTGAGCGCCACAAAGTTTTCCCACTTCACCGGATCCGGATGTCAACCGTGGCCAATAAATTCGTTTGCGCTGCGGAAGAGTCCACTTTTGTTTAACTTTTACCCACCGCGACCGAATCTGTCGAAATTCGAGGGAAAAAAACAACCGCCCACCCGCCGGGCGGCCTAGGCCTAGGATAGCATAGAAAAGGATAGCCCAGCCCGGAAAGCGGAACACGACGGAGGATATCCGCGGGCTCGAGTGGCCCGACGGAAGGAATTTAATGGAACATAATTAATCATTAGCAGGGCCTTGGGAGGGGGTGCTTTTTGGTGCTCAGCGAACTGAAGACCAGCCACCGACAGACCGAAAAGATTGGCCGCTAAAGACGCCCGGTTTCAGGCCGCTGAGAGCGAATCCCATCATTCGTCGGCTTGGCTGACTAGGACGTAACGATGGCCACTTTAAAGCTGAAGCTTTCCTTCGGCGCCCCGTTTCGTGGCCGTTTAATTAATTAACGAGCGCCTGGGCTCGGGCTTGGTCGTGCCTATTTCGGGGCGGCTGTGGCGCTGCGGGATCGGTTGATTGCAACATTGGGCGGGCTTCATTGGGCACGAAGGATGGTTTCAATTATTTTAAATGTCATAATTCAATTATGGAACCATTATTTAATCGATATTAGATTGAGCAACCGCACGGAATATGGGGCATTATTGAATTTCACCGGTGGCCACGTGACGCAACGCAGCTGATTGAAACTGGAGGAGTTTGAGCGGTTTCATGTTTTCCCGCTAAATATGCTATTAACGTAAAAAGTTGCGCAAATATTCGGGACTTTCTACCCTGTAACGTTGGTCCTAAAGCTCCAACTATTGAAACCAGTTATCCATGTCCCCCGAAACATGCATTGTCAATTATGTACAACGATATTTCCATCTCATTAGATTTTTAGTTTCGTCCTCGTCGACCCAACGTTCGAGCACTCAACCTCCGCAGCGCAGTGAATGGTGTTTGCCTTTCTCAGAAAAAAACCCAACCTAACAGGCACCAAACAAGTCCATCCACCTGTACATCCTGTACGGTGCTCGACACGGCGCCAATGTTTCAGCTTGGCCATGTTTATCCTTTTGCCACCTCATGCATCCTAATGCGGGCTCTCACCCGGGGAGGCTTATCGGCAGCGCTGTAAGCCGTCCGCGTTCGAACCCGCTGACGGCTGATCCGAAATTTACGGACGACGCATGCCAGTGGAACGGCTTTTCCGCACCGAACCGTTAAGTGGTGATAAAATGTTAAAAGCGAAACAAACGAAAAAGCGGCCAGATTGGCGGCAACCACGCCAATCACCCGGGCAAGACCCGCACGGAGCGGAGAATCTCCGCGAGTCACGATGTCGTTCAGCCTTTTCCGTTTCGCGTCCCACTAGGACGCGTGGAACTCGGTGACACTGAGTTCATTATCCGACCGGCAGCCCGAGAACGGTTGTAAAAAGTCGTAAACCTTGGCCTGGCGTGGTGTAATAAACTTGACTCGCCTAACCGTTTGATCTTCGCGGCCGCCGGATGCAGCCAGTGGCGCCACGCTTTCCATCTGCCCTGCAGTGTCACTTGTTTACGGAGGCTCTGTTTGAGCCTTGTTTTGGTCTGTCAACCCTTTTGTTGGGCGTATTGGCGATATAAAAGTTAACATTAAGTTAGCGCCGCGACAAATAGTGCTCAAGAGGCTGCTGCCAATGCTTGGGACATCCCAGAAGGATGTCCTTCCACAGGCGTGTGACTCTTGTTTGCCCTCACGGAACAACGGCCAACAAAAAACACAGACCCACAGTGGCACAGGGAACGCGGCGCAACCAACACCAAGTGTTTGCGTTCCAACGGCGGCAGCAAGGACGACACGTGCCACACGGGCTTACGATTGACGGAAGCTACTCGGCGTTGTCGAAACAATTTGTCACAGGCCGCTCAGATTTTCGTCTCATATCACTACCGCCCGTGACAATCGCAACTGGCAGGCCCGAAAGTTTTCCCAAAGTATCTCCACAAAAAGTAAAAACACCGACAAGAAGAAAGTTTTGTTTCGT
>NW_026454382.1:0-8896 GCF_943734635.1 Anopheles cruzii
GTAATCCGCGACTATCGATTACACCCGATGTTAGAATAATTTCCAACCTAATTCCACCTAATAATTCATCTTCCGTTTTTTTTTTATGAAGCTTAGTCTTATATACACAACGGAGGCGCGCTCCACTGAAACTGTAACATGAACATTTTGAAACCCGTTATCTTTACACCCCGAAGCTCCCGAGACTTGGGACTAACGTAACGTTGAATTTAAAACACTGAACTCACAAGTTTTGCCGAGTGCGCGCCCTCCAAAACATCTTCAATACATTTCCGTCGATTAATCAGTAAAGCAAGAAAGCCAAGAACAGCTAGAAAGGCACGAAGCCTACGCCAAGAGTAACAGCTTGGCGTGTTTAGGAAGAGCGCGCGAAAGATGCGCAGTGCATGGACAAATTTTAAAATGTACATATTCAACCTGAAGAATGACTGTGTAACGCTATGATGTTTATTATTACTAGAATCTGCTACCAATCTGTTTTCTAAATGCAGTGTAATATGGTGTAGTTGTAGTTTAGACTTTAATCACCCTACGGTACGGTTTGAAACGTATAGATCCTAAGCGTTAGGCACCAAACAAAACTGTGGTAGACCTCCCGAAAAGAGGAACGCATCTTCATACTTTCTCCACTTTGTGTAGATTAGCTCTGGAGTGCAGATTGAAACAGGAACAAAACATAATTCAAAACCATGAGAAGATGGTACACACACACATTAGGCTGTTGTTCTCTGTTGTACCAACCGTTGGGACACGAATTGGTCCCATCAAATGTGGAAATGGTGTGGAATTCCCTTTACCATGTTTATTTTTTTTATTATGAAATAATAACTGTGAAACTTTATCACAACTGATTCGGTGGGAAGGATGGATAGCATAATTAAGCCAGCAAACTATGGACAAATTCTCTCCAAACTGGTAACACTGACCCTGACCCAACAGAATTAATCTCGCTCCCCATAATGTGTATGTGAGATGTGTTTGTAACGTGCACCATTTGCGCGCGCGCTCGTACCGGTGCTTGTACCAAATGCATCGCGAGCGTCGCGCCAATGGACCGGTTGTATGGATTTATTTTGGAAAAATACACAATAAAGAAAACTTCAGATCGTAGAAGCAAATTACCCACTCGCAACGAACAGCACGTCCGAAGCCGAAACGAAGCCACGCATTTAGAAAAATAGGTTTTGTTTATTAACAATAGGTTCAATCGCTTTTACTGCTAGTGGGAACAACTTCGAAGAGCACTTGTATGAGGAAGGTGAGCTTATTGATCCATCTCGGGCGCACTTTGTAGTACACGAACGGCGTGTAGACCACCACACCGCTCAGGATGAAGCCGAGCGCGAACAGATACTTTGGCGACGGATCACTGATGACCGGCACTACCGACAGAAAGACGGACACGGCCAGCGTGATGTACGGCACGATCAGGGGCACCTTGTACGGGCGGTGGATCGTCGGTTGCGTTCGGCGGAGCGCGAGCAACGCCACGACGGCCGACCCATAGAAGAACCAGATCAGAAACGAGGCGAACTCGATCAGTGTCTCGATGTTGCCGACCAGTATGAAGGCAAGCGCCAGCACACCTTGCATGGCCACGGCCGGCGCCGGCGTCGAGCGGCGCACGTGAATGTACGACAGGGGTTCCAGCATCTGGCCCTCCTGGCTGGCGACGTAACAGAGGCGCGTCACGCCAAACTGGATACTGAGCGCACAGCCGAACGTGGCCAGCGCGACGCCGAGCGGGATGAGGAAGGAGAACGAACCGAGCGCACGGTCACCGAAATCGATACCCACCGCCTCGGACACGATCATATCGCCCATCGACAGCACGGTCATGTAGGCCAGGTTCATGAACACGTACAGCCCCGTGATGATCGGTACCGCGATCATAATAGATCGTGGAATGTTGCTGTGAAAGAAAAGGACGGGCATTGCTACAGACAGCAAGCGGCGGAAGTGCTGCGCGGCGGAAACACTTACACTTCCGGATTTTTGATCTCCTCCGTGATCGTCGTCACACTCGACCAGCCATCGTACGCCCATAGGCCGTTGTAGAAAGCTAGCGCAATGTAGCCGGGGCTGGTGTGGGTTCCCTGGAAGCCGCCCGCCAGATTCTCCGTGTTGCCAATGGCCAGCTGATAGATGCCACCGAAGATCACCACCAAACAGGCGCCAACCTTGCAGAAGCCAAACACGTTGTTGATCGTCACGTAGAGCTTCACGCTGCTGAGATTGATGTAGGTGATAATGCCTTCGGGGAGAGTTCCGTACGCAAGAGTCAGAAAGTGTGGTGCGCCGGTCACAGGTCACCGGATTAATTACCTAGCCCTAAGATTCCGATCAGCTTGACCAGCAAATTCAGATCCTCCGCCGGTAGATGCTCGATCCCGAGCAGATGGCGCAACGGTAGGATCGTGTACTCGGCGAACGTTAGAATGATAACGGCAATTTCGGCCGGCCGCAGGATCATCACGTACACCCAGGCACACACGAACGATGGTAGCGGGCCCCAGAAGGAGTGCGACTTTTTGAACGCTTCGATCAGGTACGCATACTCGGCCCCGGACCGCGGCACAACCGTGCCCAGCTCGGCGAAGCATAGCGCCCCTAGCAGGGAGATCCCGCCGCAGACGGTCCACACCACCAGACAGAACCCGACACTACCGGAGTATTTGAGGGCACCCGTCGGTGATACGAATATGCCGGAACCGATCATCACGCTGATGATCACGTTGATCGCCGACATGAGACCCATCTCACGCCGCAGTCCCCCACCGCCGTTCTGCTTCGGTTCCGCCACGACGGTCATGGCTGCTTCGTCGTTGCTGTGGCTTCAGCGACACACAAACACAAGGACCCCCGGCCGTTGGTTGATCAAGGATACACACTATGGCCGACGGAACATGATCTTGGGCTTGCTGGAAAATGTAAACGATGAGTGGTGCGCCGGCTACCCCTATCCGAGATGCGTCAGCGCGCGCGATTGGTGCTTATCTTATCGCGGCACTAAGCCGTCGATGCTCTTCGGTTATTGGCAGAGATGTAACAGCTTTTCAGGGTGGCTCGATAGCAACAAATACGCTCACTTGGGTCAGGGCTTATCACGTCGTCCAGTTACTCTTGGCCTGAGGACGTTTAATATGCAATACCCCCACGGGAGAGGTGAGTAATGTGTCCGAGTATATCGGCGCAAGTGTCCTTGAATGTTATTGATGACCTACGATTGCTAACTTCTCACGTGAATTGGCTAATCAAGAATGTGCCATCGGTGTGTCGATCTCCGTTATCATTAGCATGTCGATTAGCAAGTCTGCAAGTCGGCGAACGTTAAAGAATGTTACTTAACACAATGCCACCCGTGAAGTGGGGACCTATTAATTTACGCTTATTATTTACAATTCAGTTTATCACGGACCTATGCCTATCATAAATCTTCGGCAAACAATCTTCAGCACGTCACAGCCCACATGTGCCCAATAAAAAATAAATCGTTCCAAGGGGATGGTCAGTTTGCGAACGTTATTAACGACATGCTGCCATGTTTGCGGCTTTCTGTGGAGTTCTGGCAGGCAGGCAGGCAGTGTGGGCTTGGCAGCGTGTTTAGGATAAATCAATACAATCATCACCGGCAGTGACGTCGTTGACGCATGATAATGATGGTGCCGCAGCAACTCGCAATTGAAGGGGCCGACCCCCAACGTCGTGTGGTTGATGAATAATTGACTTGGAGTTTACTTTCGTGACACGACGTCGAAAATTACCCGCAAACAATCCGACCGAGTCCGAGCGAACGGAGATGATCTCCCCACGTTTAAGTTAGTTTAATTGGGCCGTCGCCCGGCATATCGGATGTGACCGTTTTTCGTTGGCGTCACATCCGCCGGCTTTTAGCGGACTCTGCCGGATTTTTGTGCAAATTCATCGTTTGGCACTTATAAATAGGTTAATGGACAGCGGTAGCTGATTTCTCACACCGCACCACCTTGCCGCCGCCGATGGCTTCGTAAACAGAAAGGTGCTAATGACCCGCCGCGCCACACAGCCGTATCAATCATCTTCGTCACGTGCTGGGTATTGAAAGATTCCGCTGGGTATTTATCATTAATTTGGTCACCTTCATTGCTGTACTTGGGGGGAATATTATTGATCGGGAACACACTTGTAGAGCCACTGCCGCGGTCACTTCCGGTGCCTATCGACCGAAAACCACCAATCCGAATCCGTTGATCCGTTGCTATCGTTCAACTCCATTACCCGTCGGTGGCGTTGACTCCAGCACCACGTGCCCCTGAAACTGACCCGTATCAGTGCGTGCTTGCGTGCCGCGTGGACTGCGATGCGGAATTCGCTTATCAGCCATCCAGCCGAATGGGATTAAATTGACACTAATCTCACCGTCCCAAACCAGGCGGATAGTTTCTCGGACCATAAAAGAACGTGCCCGTTTGCTTCACGAAACCTTCATGGCGCGTTGGCCACCATTAACGGCGCGTTCTATGGTGTGGTGCTCCGTAGCGGAAGCAAACTTTGTGGCGCGAAAACATAACACGCGCGTTGTTTGCTGCATTTGCAGAATCAAAGCGGTAAACCAAACAAAAACCAAGGAAAGACGAACGACAGTGTTTATACAAACGGAAATCAACCGCTCGGTGGCGACAATAAATCGTCATTCGCGCGGACCACGTGGTGGTGGTTACCCAATTCATTATGGGGGCCCTTTGCTTTGACGCCGTATCCAAATAAGCTTTTCACAGGACTGATTGATTCCATTAGACGCCGGCGAGTGAGGCGCACTTATTGACCGCTGATAACGACGCCACTGATTAACGAAAAACAATCCCCTCACCACGAAGTAATCGGGACCGATAGCGTGCAGCGTTCGACGTGCGTCGTTTTTCACATTTCGGGGATTTTTGAGGAGAGTTTCAGTTCTCCTTCGGATTAGTCACAAAATTCGGATTCGTATTCACCTTTTGACTACTACGACACTACTTTTAGGCACACTACTGCCGGTGTGGTGCTCGTGGGCTCCGCTGTGTACTGGCCGTTATCGTTGGGCACTCTAGGACCACTGTGCTGATGGTCCACGACGTTCCGTTCCCGCCAAGTGTCGACGAGATACTGCAGCTCGACCCCGGGAGGAGTTGCGGCCAGTGAGTAATGGATTCCACGCGCCGCGATAGGGCGTCGACGTGCGATATGCTCCGGGAGGTTGCTACCCCGTTGCTGTGACGACGACGGTGGTCGCGGCTGATTTGATGCTGCAGGTCGAGTGTCGAGTGTTAAGGGCTCCCAAATTATGCTCCCGATTTCTGTTACTTTTTCTTCTTCGAACGGCCCGCGTGAGAAACGGGCATCATGCAAATTCCTTATCATTGACAGTCTATTGTTTGCCTGTTGAGTATGGGAAGTGCTTATTAAGAAGACCACTTGAACCCGGTGCCGGGGGGGCTGCCAACAGTGTCAATGCGATAAGACCAGCCGATTCGGTATGTTTCATGAGTCTTTATCTTGTTGTTGAACCACAATATTCGGTCTTATAAACCAGACAACGATGGTTTGTTTTACCGTGTCACAAGAGTTTTGATGTGCGGCTTCTCCCCGGCTTTTTCTTTATTGGGCCAACCGGCAGCATATCTGGAGAAGGGTTAAGAAGGTAAATAGACCAGCATGCGGTGAAGAGACTGCGCGAAAATAAAAGACGAGGAACCTGCTTTGTGTACGCCGTACCCTTCCATTGTGTAGGGTATCGGTTCCTGCTGTTTCGCCAGCCTTGGGGTCCCCTTCTTTTAGCATTAATCCTTGCTTGTGTATCCTTACGTTTGGTTAAAAAAGGGGCTGCCTCTTCGTTTTCATCCTCTGTTCGTTTTCACTGCCCGAAATTCCTCCATTTCTTATTCGTAATTATTGAAACTCAATTAGAATAGGTAATGACTCGAATAATGAATTTTTCAAAAACATTAAACAGATTCAATTACGAGCCGCATTTGTACAGTATTTCATACTTTGATAAATCTATACTTTCTATTTGCGGTAGAAGGTCTCCTTTTGCTTTCCAATGCGATCTAATCCGCGAAGTGATCTAAATTTTAATCTAAGTCTGGCAACACTGTTCGCAACGCTCTTTGACGTCTTCGTGGTTCCCGTTTGTTGTTGATAAACACAAACGAAATTCTTTGCTCTCTGATTGCGAATTTGTTACTCCAAAAGAAGGAAATTACCGTAATATGACACGCCACGCTAGGAATTGTACTGCCGGAGCCGTTTACACGTATCACGAGAAGAAAAAGGATGCTGCCAACTCCGGCTTCGGCACGACTTCGCGTCGCATCGGCAAGGATTCGGTGAAAAGTTTCGATTGCTGTTCGCTGACCCTACAACCGTGCCGAACTCCGGTTATCACGTAAGTTGTTCGCTTCCGTGTGCTGGCTGTAACTAGTGAATGATCAATTCTGCTTTCTTTCACAGCAAAGACGGTTATCTGTTTGATAAGGAAGCGATACTGACGTACATCATATCGAAGAAAAATGAATACGGCCGCAAAATGAAAGAGTACGAGAAGCAATCCAAGGCCGACGAAGAAGATCGTGCTGCCCAGGCGGATGCGGAGGTGCAGAAGAAACTTGACAAATTTATTTCCACCGAAAAGAACATCGTGACTAATAAGACGCTTAAACCCAACGGTAATGGAGGGTAACCGTTTGAACGGCCTCGGAACTCTAATCCCTTTGAATCGTGTCTCACAGACCAACCAAGTACCAGTGGAGCGATGTCGAATGTGTCGCTCGGCAAGCGCAAGGAACTGCCCAGCTTCTGGGTACCATCGCAGACGCCGTCCGCTAAGGTAGCCCGGCTAGAGAAACCGGACAGTAAGATCTACTGTCCCGTTTCGGGCAAACCGCTGAAGGCGAAGGATTTGATCGATGTGAAGTTTACACTGGTGGAGGACGCTTCCGACAAGAAATCGTTGATTGCGAAGGAGAACCGCTACATGTGTGCAGTGACACACGATATCCTGAACAATGCGGTACCGTGTGCCGTTCTGAAGCCAACGTAAGACGCTACACTACGCCGGAGTAGTCTGTTTTTAGCTAACTTTTTCTTTCGACTTTAAAATCGTATTCAGCGGAGACGTCGTGACGATCGAGTGCATTGAAAAGATTATCAAGAAGGACATGATCCACCCGTTGACCAATGAAAAACTTGGAGAATCCGACATAATTCCATTGCAAAGGGTAAGCAAAATTGGTTGCAATCGGTAACATCGGTGGCAAAGTAATTATCCTTTCTTTTCCTTCGACAGGGTGGAACCGGTTTCGCAACGACCAATGAAAAACTGGAAGCCAAGGAGCAGAAGCCGTGTCTGCAAGTGTAATCTACTCGATTTGTTCCACGATACATTTAAAATAAACTTACCTTTTACATTTTAAATTTATAGCTTAATTGATATGTTTTTCTTATCTGAAATAAAAAGAAAAAAATAAAGCGAAAAGAGGCTCAAAACTTTTGATATCTTTTGAAAGATGTGGTCATACTATCGTCTTGCACAACAAAAGTTCAACAAAATGAAATGAGGTCGCTTGAAAGGACATGTGAACTGTCGGTCAAGTACCTTCGATGGACGATTCCACACTTCCCAGATCTAGTCCATCGCCATCATGACCCTCGATACCTCGACGTCGATATAAGTGGCTGCACTGAATTGTGTCTCCCGGGCGGATAATAAGCTGCATCTTGGTCAGCAGCGTGTGTTGACCGAGACTTGTTAACCGCAACCTTCATCCTGGAACACGCGCTAAGGCCATTTCAATGCTGCAATGGCCTCACGGTCATCGGCTTAACTAGAAGGCCCGTAATGGTCATCGGAAATAGAAAGGCGGAGAGAGAGAGAGATGCAATTTCGCACAACTGCATCAATGCGTCCTAATGCCTTTAACTTTAAACTAGCTCTTGTATGGCCATATTATTCCTCACGTTCTTTGAGATACATAATACATCCGATTTTTTTGTTTATCAGCTTTATCCAATCAGAAGAAGAAAGAGATTGATAAATGGCTCGCGTTGGTCGCATCGTAAGCATAAAATTGGGCGCCTCGATTCCGAGCCTTTCCGCCAAACATCGGCGTAATCGGATCCCGCTAGCCGTCTATTGGCGGCGGGAAGGCGGCGTGTCAACCCGGAACGGGCGTGCTGTAAGAATGAGACGCTGCTACCGGTCCAGCCAGCCGCCGTGACCAGCGTGTGTGCGGAAGGCGACAGGCACAACCTTCGGCGATAGTTAACGTTACCGAGCGCAACGCGACACGAGGCAACGGACCGCCCGCAAGCCGCCCAGCCCCGTTGGCCACGCGTTGTTGGCATTAGAAGTGTGACGTGTGGGGTGGTTGCGATCGCGCAAGGGTAGTAGTAGTGAGATAGGAACGTGCATCGAGGTGCATCAGTGTGTGCATCTAGTTTCGCGTGGCACTGCAACTGCACCCGCAGGTGCACAGAGGGATCCGGTGCTCGCCAAAGAAGGTTACAAGTCAAGGTTGGTTGTGTTTTAATCTTTAAAACGCAGCAAAGCAAAAGGATCATTAAAAATTAAAATTGTATAACTCGAGTTGGCGGAACTCAAACAAGGAACAAAGGTCCCGGGCAGAGAAGCGAACCATCGGGCGGTACGTGAGATACGTTCGGTTGCTTTATCCTGTCTTTTGACCGTTGGAATGCCACACAGTGCGCACCGCACCGTGGCTCGCGCGCATGCTGCCTCGCTCGCTGGCCTCGCTGGCCTCGCAAGATCCCCAGTTCCACCCGCCTGAGATTGGAACGATAAAAAGCCCCCCTCGTGTACGAACGGCACACGAGCACACACACACATACCCACAGACGGGGTTGTTGTTGTTTTTTT
>NW_026454383.1:0-8896 GCF_943734635.1 Anopheles cruzii
GTAATCCGCGACTATCGATTACACCCGATGTTAGAATAATTTCCAACCTAATTCCACCTAATAATTCATCTTCCGTTTTTTTTTTATGAAGCTTAGTCTTATATACACAACGGAGGCGCGCTCCACTGAAACTGTAACATGAACATTTTGAAACCCGTTATCTTTACACCCCGAAGCTCCCGAGACTTGGGACTAACGTAACGTTGAATTTAAAACACTGAACTCACAAGTTTTGCCGAGTGCGCGCCCTCCAAAACATCTTCAATACATTTCCGTCGATTAATCAGTAAAGCAAGAAAGCCAAGAACAGCTAGAAAGGCACGAAGCCTACGCCAAGAGTAACAGCTTGGCGTGTTTAGGAAGAGCGCGCGAAAGATGCGCAGTGCATGGACAAATTTTAAAATGTACATATTCAACCTGAAGAATGACTGTGTAACGCTATGATGTTTATTATTACTAGAATCTGCTACCAATCTGTTTTCTAAATGCAGTGTAATATGGTGTAGTTGTAGTTTAGACTTTAATCACCCTACGGTACGGTTTGAAACGTATAGATCCTAAGCGTTAGGCACCAAACAAAACTGTGGTAGACCTCCCGAAAAGAGGAACGCATCTTCATACTTTCTCCACTTTGTGTAGATTAGCTCTGGAGTGCAGATTGAAACAGGAACAAAACATAATTCAAAACCATGAGAAGATGGTACACACACACATTAGGCTGTTGTTCTCTGTTGTACCAACCGTTGGGACACGAATTGGTCCCATCAAATGTGGAAATGGTGTGGAATTCCCTTTACCATGTTTATTTTTTTTATTATGAAATAATAACTGTGAAACTTTATCACAACTGATTCGGTGGGAAGGATGGATAGCATAATTAAGCCAGCAAACTATGGACAAATTCTCTCCAAACTGGTAACACTGACCCTGACCCAACAGAATTAATCTCGCTCCCCATAATGTGTATGTGAGATGTGTTTGTAACGTGCACCATTTGCGCGCGCGCTCGTACCGGTGCTTGTACCAAATGCATCGCGAGCGTCGCGCCAATGGACCGGTTGTATGGATTTATTTTGGAAAAATACACAATAAAGAAAACTTCAGATCGTAGAAGCAAATTACCCACTCGCAACGAACAGCACGTCCGAAGCCGAAACGAAGCCACGCATTTAGAAAAATAGGTTTTGTTTATTAACAATAGGTTCAATCGCTTTTACTGCTAGTGGGAACAACTTCGAAGAGCACTTGTATGAGGAAGGTGAGCTTATTGATCCATCTCGGGCGCACTTTGTAGTACACGAACGGCGTGTAGACCACCACACCGCTCAGGATGAAGCCGAGCGCGAACAGATACTTTGGCGACGGATCACTGATGACCGGCACTACCGACAGAAAGACGGACACGGCCAGCGTGATGTACGGCACGATCAGGGGCACCTTGTACGGGCGGTGGATCGTCGGTTGCGTTCGGCGGAGCGCGAGCAACGCCACGACGGCCGACCCATAGAAGAACCAGATCAGAAACGAGGCGAACTCGATCAGTGTCTCGATGTTGCCGACCAGTATGAAGGCAAGCGCCAGCACACCTTGCATGGCCACGGCCGGCGCCGGCGTCGAGCGGCGCACGTGAATGTACGACAGGGGTTCCAGCATCTGGCCCTCCTGGCTGGCGACGTAACAGAGGCGCGTCACGCCAAACTGGATACTGAGCGCACAGCCGAACGTGGCCAGCGCGACGCCGAGCGGGATGAGGAAGGAGAACGAACCGAGCGCACGGTCACCGAAATCGATACCCACCGCCTCGGACACGATCATATCGCCCATCGACAGCACGGTCATGTAGGCCAGGTTCATGAACACGTACAGCCCCGTGATGATCGGTACCGCGATCATAATAGATCGTGGAATGTTGCTGTGAAAGAAAAGGACGGGCATTGCTACAGACAGCAAGCGGCGGAAGTGCTGCGCGGCGGAAACACTTACACTTCCGGATTTTTGATCTCCTCCGTGATCGTCGTCACACTCGACCAGCCATCGTACGCCCATAGGCCGTTGTAGAAAGCTAGCGCAATGTAGCCGGGGCTGGTGTGGGTTCCCTGGAAGCCGCCCGCCAGATTCTCCGTGTTGCCAATGGCCAGCTGATAGATGCCACCGAAGATCACCACCAAACAGGCGCCAACCTTGCAGAAGCCAAACACGTTGTTGATCGTCACGTAGAGCTTCACGCTGCTGAGATTGATGTAGGTGATAATGCCTTCGGGGAGAGTTCCGTACGCAAGAGTCAGAAAGTGTGGTGCGCCGGTCACAGGTCACCGGATTAATTACCTAGCCCTAAGATTCCGATCAGCTTGACCAGCAAATTCAGATCCTCCGCCGGTAGATGCTCGATCCCGAGCAGATGGCGCAACGGTAGGATCGTGTACTCGGCGAACGTTAGAATGATAACGGCAATTTCGGCCGGCCGCAGGATCATCACGTACACCCAGGCACACACGAACGATGGTAGCGGGCCCCAGAAGGAGTGCGACTTTTTGAACGCTTCGATCAGGTACGCATACTCGGCCCCGGACCGCGGCACAACCGTGCCCAGCTCGGCGAAGCATAGCGCCCCTAGCAGGGAGATCCCGCCGCAGACGGTCCACACCACCAGACAGAACCCGACACTACCGGAGTATTTGAGGGCACCCGTCGGTGATACGAATATGCCGGAACCGATCATCACGCTGATGATCACGTTGATCGCCGACATGAGACCCATCTCACGCCGCAGTCCCCCACCGCCGTTCTGCTTCGGTTCCGCCACGACGGTCATGGCTGCTTCGTCGTTGCTGTGGCTTCAGCGACACACAAACACAAGGACCCCCGGCCGTTGGTTGATCAAGGATACACACTATGGCCGACGGAACATGATCTTGGGCTTGCTGGAAAATGTAAACGATGAGTGGTGCGCCGGCTACCCCTATCCGAGATGCGTCAGCGCGCGCGATTGGTGCTTATCTTATCGCGGCACTAAGCCGTCGATGCTCTTCGGTTATTGGCAGAGATGTAACAGCTTTTCAGGGTGGCTCGATAGCAACAAATACGCTCACTTGGGTCAGGGCTTATCACGTCGTCCAGTTACTCTTGGCCTGAGGACGTTTAATATGCAATACCCCCACGGGAGAGGTGAGTAATGTGTCCGAGTATATCGGCGCAAGTGTCCTTGAATGTTATTGATGACCTACGATTGCTAACTTCTCACGTGAATTGGCTAATCAAGAATGTGCCATCGGTGTGTCGATCTCCGTTATCATTAGCATGTCGATTAGCAAGTCTGCAAGTCGGCGAACGTTAAAGAATGTTACTTAACACAATGCCACCCGTGAAGTGGGGACCTATTAATTTACGCTTATTATTTACAATTCAGTTTATCACGGACCTATGCCTATCATAAATCTTCGGCAAACAATCTTCAGCACGTCACAGCCCACATGTGCCCAATAAAAAATAAATCGTTCCAAGGGGATGGTCAGTTTGCGAACGTTATTAACGACATGCTGCCATGTTTGCGGCTTTCTGTGGAGTTCTGGCAGGCAGGCAGGCAGTGTGGGCTTGGCAGCGTGTTTAGGATAAATCAATACAATCATCACCGGCAGTGACGTCGTTGACGCATGATAATGATGGTGCCGCAGCAACTCGCAATTGAAGGGGCCGACCCCCAACGTCGTGTGGTTGATGAATAATTGACTTGGAGTTTACTTTCGTGACACGACGTCGAAAATTACCCGCAAACAATCCGACCGAGTCCGAGCGAACGGAGATGATCTCCCCACGTTTAAGTTAGTTTAATTGGGCCGTCGCCCGGCATATCGGATGTGACCGTTTTTCGTTGGCGTCACATCCGCCGGCTTTTAGCGGACTCTGCCGGATTTTTGTGCAAATTCATCGTTTGGCACTTATAAATAGGTTAATGGACAGCGGTAGCTGATTTCTCACACCGCACCACCTTGCCGCCGCCGATGGCTTCGTAAACAGAAAGGTGCTAATGACCCGCCGCGCCACACAGCCGTATCAATCATCTTCGTCACGTGCTGGGTATTGAAAGATTCCGCTGGGTATTTATCATTAATTTGGTCACCTTCATTGCTGTACTTGGGGGGAATATTATTGATCGGGAACACACTTGTAGAGCCACTGCCGCGGTCACTTCCGGTGCCTATCGACCGAAAACCACCAATCCGAATCCGTTGATCCGTTGCTATCGTTCAACTCCATTACCCGTCGGTGGCGTTGACTCCAGCACCACGTGCCCCTGAAACTGACCCGTATCAGTGCGTGCTTGCGTGCCGCGTGGACTGCGATGCGGAATTCGCTTATCAGCCATCCAGCCGAATGGGATTAAATTGACACTAATCTCACCGTCCCAAACCAGGCGGATAGTTTCTCGGACCATAAAAGAACGTGCCCGTTTGCTTCACGAAACCTTCATGGCGCGTTGGCCACCATTAACGGCGCGTTCTATGGTGTGGTGCTCCGTAGCGGAAGCAAACTTTGTGGCGCGAAAACATAACACGCGCGTTGTTTGCTGCATTTGCAGAATCAAAGCGGTAAACCAAACAAAAACCAAGGAAAGACGAACGACAGTGTTTATACAAACGGAAATCAACCGCTCGGTGGCGACAATAAATCGTCATTCGCGCGGACCACGTGGTGGTGGTTACCCAATTCATTATGGGGGCCCTTTGCTTTGACGCCGTATCCAAATAAGCTTTTCACAGGACTGATTGATTCCATTAGACGCCGGCAAGTGAGGCGCACTTATTGACCGCTGATAACGACGCTACTGATTAACGAAAAACAATCCCCTCACCACGAAGTAATCGGGACCGATAGCGTGCAGCGTTCGACGTGCGTCGTTTTTCACATTTCGGGGATTTTTGAGGAGAGTTTCAGTTCTCCTTCGGATTAGTCACAAAATTCGGATTCGTATTCACCTTTTGACTACTACGACACTACTTTTAGGCACACTACTGCCGGTGTGGTGCTCGTGGGCTCCGCTGTGTACTGGCCGTTATCGTTGGGCACTCTAGGACCACTGTGCTGATGGTCCACGACGTTCCGTTCCCGCCAAGTGTCGACGAGATACTGCAGCTCGACCCCGGGAGGAGTTGCGGCCAGTGAGTAATGGATTCCACGCGCCGCGATAGGGCGTCGACGTGCGATATGCTCCGGGAGGTTGCTACCCCGTTGCTGTGACGACGACGGTGGTCGCGGCTGATTTGATGCTGCAGGTCGAGTGTCGAGTGTTAAGGGCTCCCAAATTATGCTCCCGATTTCTGTTACTTTTTCTTCTTCGAACGGCCCGCGTGAGAAACGGGCATCATGCAAATTCCTTATCATTGACAGTCTATTGTTTGCCTGTTGAGTATGGGAAGTGCTTATTAAGAAGACCACTTGAACCCGGTGCCGGGGGGGCTGCCAACAGTGTCAATGCGATAAGACCAGCCGATTCGGTATGTTTCATGAGTCTTTATCTTGTTGTTGAACCACAATATTCGGTCTTATAAACCAGACAACGATGGTTTGTTTTACCGTGTCACAAGAGTTTTGATGTGCGGCTTCTCCCCGGCTTTTTCTTTATTGGGCCAACCGGCAGCATATCTGGAGAAGGGTTAAGAAGGTAAATAGACCAGCATGCGGTGAAGAGACTGCGCGAAAATAAAAGACGAGGAACCTGCTTTGTGTACGCCGTACCCTTCCATTGTGTAGGGTATCGGTTCCTGCTGTTTCGCCAGCCTTGGGGTCCCCTTCTTTTAGCATTAATCCTTGCTTGTGTATCCTTACGTTTGGTTAAAAAAGGGGCTGCCTCTTCGTTTTCATCCTCTGTTCGTTTTCACTGCCCGAAATTCCTCCATTTCTTATTCGTAATTATTGAAACTCAATTAGAATAGGTAATGACTCGAATAATGAATTTTTCAAAAACATTAAACAGATTCAATTACGAGCCGCATTTGTACAGTATTTCATACTTTGATAAATCTATACTTTCTATTTGCGGTAGAAGGTCTCCTTTTGCTTTCCAATGCGATCTAATCCGCGAAGTGATCTAAATTTTAATCTAAGTCTGGCAACACTGTTCGCAACGCTCTTTGACGTCTTCGTGGTTCCCGTTTGTTGTTGATAAACACAAACGAAATTCTTTGCTCTCTGATTGCGAATTTGTTACTCCAAAAGAAGGAAATTACCGTAATATGACACGCCACGCTAGGAATTGTACTGCCGGAGCCGTTTACACGTATCACGAGAAGAAAAAGGATGCTGCCAACTCCGGCTTCGGCACGACTTCGCGTCGCATCGGCAAGGATTCGGTGAAAAGTTTCGATTGCTGTTCGCTGACCCTACAACCGTGCCGAACTCCGGTTATCACGTAAGTTGTTCGCTTCCGTGTGCTGGCTGTAACTAGTGAATGATCAATTCTGCTTTCTTTCACAGCAAAGACGGTTATCTGTTTGATAAGGAAGCGATACTGACGTACATCATATCGAAGAAAAATGAATACGGCCGCAAAATGAAAGAGTACGAGAAGCAATCCAAGGCCGACGAAGAAGATCGTGCTGCCCAGGCGGATGCGGAGGTGCAGAAGAAACTTGACAAATTTATTTCCACCGAAAAGAACATCGTGACTAATAAGACGCTTAAACCCAACGGTAATGGAGGGTAACCGTTTGAACGGCCTCGGAACTCTAATCCCTTTGAATCGTGTCTCACAGACCAACCAAGTACCAGTGGAGCGATGTCGAATGTGTCGCTCGGCAAGCGCAAGGAACTGCCCAGCTTCTGGGTACCATCGCAGACGCCGTCCGCTAAGGTAGCCCGGCTAGAGAAACCGGACAGTAAGATCTACTGTCCCGTTTCGGGCAAACCGCTGAAGGCGAAGGATTTGATCGATGTGAAGTTTACACTGGTGGAGGACGCTTCCGACAAGAAATCGTTGATTGCGAAGGAGAACCGCTACATGTGTGCAGTGACACACGATATCCTGAACAATGCGGTACCGTGTGCCGTTCTGAAGCCAACGTAAGACGCTACACTACGCCGGAGTAGTCTGTTTTTAGCTAACTTTTTCTTTCGACTTTAAAATCGTATTCAGCGGAGACGTCGTGACGATCGAGTGCATTGAAAAGATTATCAAGAAGGACATGATCCACCCGTTGACCAATGAAAAACTTGGAGAATCCGACATAATTCCATTGCAAAGGGTAAGCAAAATTGGTTGCAATCGGTAACATCGGTGGCAAAGTAATTATCCTTTCTTTTCCTTCGACAGGGTGGAACCGGTTTCGCAACGACCAATGAAAAACTGGAAGCCAAGGAGCAGAAGCCGTGTCTGCAAGTGTAATCTACTCGATTTGTTCCACGATACATTTAAAATAAACTTACCTTTTACATTTTAAATTTATAGCTTAATTGATATGTTTTTCTTATCTGAAATAAAAAGAAAAAAATAAAGCGAAAAGAGGCTCAAAACTTTTGATATCTTTTGAAAGATGTGGTCATACTATCGTCTTGCACAACAAAAGTTCAACAAAATGAAATGAGGTCGCTTGAAAGGACATGTGAACTGTCGGTCAAGTACCTTCGATGGACGATTCCACACTTCCCAGATCTAGTCCATCGCCATCATGACCCTCGATACCTCGACGTCGATATAAGTGGCTGCACTGAATTGTGTCTCCCGGGCGGATAATAAGCTGCATCTTGGTCAGCAGCGTGTGTTGACCGAGACTTGTTAACCGCAACCTTCATCCTGGAACACGCGCTAAGGCCATTTCAATGCTGCAATGGCCTCACGGTCATCGGCTTAACTAGAAGGCCCGTAATGGTCATCGGAAATAGAAAGGCGGAGAGAGAGAGAGATGCAATTTCGCACAACTGCATCAATGCGTCCTAATGCCTTTAACTTTAAACTAGCTCTTGTATGGCCATATTATTCCTCACGTTCTTTGAGATACATAATACATCCGATTTTTTTGTTTATCAGCTTTATCCAATCAGAAGAAGAAAGAGATTGATAAATGGCTCGCGTTGGTCGCATCGTAAGCATAAAATTGGGCGCCTCGATTCCGAGCCTTTCCGCCAAACATCGGCGTAATCGGATCCCGCTAGCCGTCTATTGGCGGCGGGAAGGCGGCGTGTCAACCCGGAACGGGCGTGCTGTAAGAATGAGACGCTGCTACCGGTCCAGCCAGCCGCCGTGACCAGCGTGTGTGCGGAAGGCGACAGGCACAACCTTCGGCGATAGTTAACGTTACCGAGCGCAACGCGACACGAGGCAACGGACCGCCCGCAAGCCGCCCAGCCCCGTTGGCCACGCGTTGTTGGCATTAGAAGTGTGACGTGTGGGGTGGTTGCGATCGCGCAAGGGTAGTAGTAGTGAGATAGGAACGTGCATCGAGGTGCATCAGTGTGTGCATCTAGTTTCGCGTGGCACTGCAACTGCACCCGCAGGTGCACAGAGGGATCCGGTGCTCGCCAAAGAAGGTTACAAGTCAAGGTTGGTTGTGTTTTAATCTTTAAAACGCAGCAAAGCAAAAGGATCATTAAAAATTAAAATTGTATAACTCGAGTTGGCGGAACTCAAACAAGGAACAAAGGTCCCGGGCAGAGAAGCGAACCATCGGGCGGTACGTGAGATACGTTCGGTTGCTTTATCCTGTCTTTTGACCGTTGGAATGCCACACAGTGCGCACCGCACCGTGGCTCGCGCGCATGCTGCCTCGCTCGCTGGCCTCGCTGGCCTCGCAAGATCCCCAGTTCCACCCGCCTGAGATTGGAACGATAAAAAGCCCCCCTCGTGTACGAACGGCACACGAGCACACACACACATACCCACAGACGGGGTTGTTGTTGTTTTTTT
>NW_026454384.1:0-4126 GCF_943734635.1 Anopheles cruzii
CCTTCCGAGGAGGACGGTGCTGGTCTCTTGGCCAGCCCAGGCTCGGAGTGCATCTCTGCATCCGGCTGCCTGTGCTCCGATTCCGCTTCGGAGTCGGAGCTGGAGGGGGAGGAGGTGGAAGGGGTGGAGGATTGGGAATGCGTCGGGGAGGAGACGGGAGAGGAGGTGGGGGTTGAAGAGGGGGTAATCATGGGGGTTTTTTGATTCTTTTCTAGCTCCTTGTGCTATGGTGGCTTTTGTTCCAATGTGCGCAAATGCGGCACCCATTTGAAAAAAATCTTTTTCATAGCCAATTTTGGTGCAAAATAGTAAATGCACTAGCAGTTGATATGAACACCATCTCAGCTATCTCGTGCACTTTCATTTTGCGGTCTCCCATCACGATTTTCAATACTTGCTTGATGTTTTCGGGAATTACTGCCTCATTTTTCCGACCCGAACGTTCCGCATCATTTGTATCAGCACGACCGCATAGAAGTCAGCATACCTCCGATAAATGGTTGGTTTCGACGGAGTAGAGTCCGGATAACGTTTTTCAAGCCATTGCTGAGCTTGAACAGTGTTTTTTCCTCATTAGAAAACAATGTTTTATCAACATACGAAACTCGCCTTGGTCCATTTTTTAAGGATTGCAAAAGTAGCGTCACTTTAACCACTATAGCTTTCTTGGTTATGCTTCGAATTACATCAAATTTTGACACACCTCATCTGAAGGTTGATACTTCCGAACCCTGGTATATAAATGGCATAATTAGCGCCATTTCTATGGTAGTCCCGGGACTTTTTGAACGATGTGATATCAGTCCCAGTGGTCGAGGAAATGGCTTTTAAAACGAAGCCATTATTCTCACGTTAAACTTTTGCTTTAAAAACATTCAAAACAACAACAACAACATTCAAACCACCATCAACACAGGCACACATGTATATCCACCGTCAGCACACGTACACATGTATGGAGATTGGATTCATTGGACCGAAATTGATGCTCGGCGCATTCAATTTTTTTGATCTGAAACTATGGTCGTAAACAAGCAAATTGGTACTTTTTTGCTGTCACGGGCCTTAAGACTCTACCTATATTCTTTACCCTTTTATCGCCTTCGTCCCATCTCTCCGGAGTGGCGTGTCATTGAACGTGCTGTGAATGATCTGAAACTATACTAGGTTGAAGAATTAAACCCATTTTCCGATGCAGAATATGCAGGGGGCTTGAACCGCGCACAGCCTCAATGTACCGTGGAACCCATTGTTCTTTCGAGGATTTCGTGTACCGTTGTGTCGTGCGGTTTATGTGAACGAGTACCTCTACATCGATAAGATCTTATGCAACTGCTGCTCAATACGAAGTTATGGAGGGTTGGAGCGCACCGGAGAGTGAAGTATACCTATGTTAAAATCAATGACCAAAATTCACTCTTCTCAGCTGCAGCACAACAGGGGAACGACAAAATCATTAGATTTGCTAAGGGGGTTTCTCGACGGTTGGAAGTTCTGAACTCGTTCTGCTTCTGGGTTGTCGATTGTCCCACTTTGCATACCTTAGCCAATTCTGTGCCAATGTTTTAACGTTATGTTGAGCCATTGAAGCCCCATACCGACCGGATCAGTTTCGTTCGCTCGCGCTATGTTCATGCTAAATAATTAGTTTTCAACGTTCAAACAAATGATCTAATGGCCGAGAGTTGTTTACGATTATGAGGCAATCTTGATGAGGGGACAATGGTGCTGCCGTGCTGATTCGTGCCCCTTATGAAAACCGTGAACGGAACGGAACGTGCCACGGTGTCATTCAAGCAAAAACAGCCATCCAACGAAACAGACTTGAAAAACAGTTGAAACATAAGTACAGCAGCCCTTGAGTCATTCGGATAGTTATTAATGATCATTGGCTGCATATTACGAGGGCCAATGGGAGTATTGTGGTCGTGTTCAGCAGTGACACGACTTATTGCGTTGGTCTTTGAAAGAATGACTTTAAATGGTTTCCATTCTACGATCAATCTGACAGAAAATTCGGGTCGGACTACGGGTTTGTCTTGGTCTATCTGGTTTCAATAAATAATAGAAAATGCTTTGTTTCTTGGTTTAAAACATAAAACAAAACATTTTACTGGAAACTTGGCATTGTTATAAAAAAAATCCTGATATATTTGTCCTTTTGCAATGAATATGGCCAATATTGAATGCAACTTATAGAAAACATCGATAAACATTAGCTACAATATTGTTCTCTTTGCAATTTCAGATCTACTAGTGACGTCCAATCGTTTTACCGATCCAAATGTAACATCGTACTCTCGTATGTTAATCGACGTTGCTGGAGATCAACTGTTGGTTGGAGCAAGGTAAGAGATTCGAATAGTTGTTTGTTTGTTGATATGGTCCTATTCCTTTACCTATTTCCTTTTATCTGTAACAAAAACCCATTTTCAACATAGTAAAATTGTTACAAGTAAACAACAAATAAATGAATTTAATGAGAATGAAGATACTTAAATATGCATAATACATGATAAAAAGTCGTCGCTTATTTTAATCTAACCAAATTTCGCAATCATGATCGTTTAATGAACGATGAAAATCATAACGACCATGAGCGTACGAAAATGCATTAAGATTGTTTCCCCACAGATGACCACGACCGCTTTCTCTCTACTCCATGCGCTGTGGCACTATGCTGCTATCCTCTTATGTTCCCCTTTCCAGCCCGTTCATGGCGTACATCTGGTTCCTTCCCATCATTTCCACCTTTCTTCTCTCCTTCGACTTGGCACTTCCTGCGAGTCGCCGAGAGTGGTCTAATGCTCATTGTCGGATCGATTTCATCGATCGTCATCGGACCATTGTAATGGCTGGTGATCAGTCTCGGGACGTTTCGTGGTGCTGGGTTAAAAAAACGTGTGGAAAGTAAAAGTTTTATCCGTCGCCTCTTGGCCGGAACCTTAACCCGGTGTCTGCGCGAACGCTGTTCGCGCTTATGATCACTTTCATTTCACCTTCCGGTCATAATTATCGATGCGAACAATGATCTTTCGCGTGTTGCTTCGGCGCCTGGAAGTAGCTGGCGGCTCCTATCGTCGCAAATGTGCCGGAATATGCTACGTAGTTGTGGGAGGAAGGTCGTACTGCACAGGTCTCTTAGCAACGGATGTGTTTGAAAGTCGATATTTCGACTCCGTGAACTCGAGGATATCGTGAAGACACGATGTTAATAACGCCTCATTCATGCTGCAATCGTTGTATGCTTGTGTGTGAGTGATTATCACAGAATGATATGACTCTGGACAGACCGTTTCCGGAAAACGCAGCGCAGTTGTCTATTTTGGTTTCGTTTCTTTTCTTTGCTGGAGGGCTTGTTTTAAGTATTTTGCTTCCTTCGCGACTTCGTACAAATGAAATAGTGCAAATAGTGAAATAGTGAAATAGTGATGATGAAGATGCTAATTTAAAATAATTGCCAGTATGTGATTTTGGGATGCCCCAGGCGACCAGGTCAGTTTTTGGAACGTAGTGGGATCATGATTTTCTACCGTTTTGAATTTGAATATTCGCAAAAAATAAATCTTTTCTTTTTATAATAATCCTCCTCTACGCTATCGTGAAACCCACACTTAATGTAAAACTTGCGTATTTTATCGTAATACATTAATGTACATTAATAAATACAATATTCTAAGAAATTTTCATTAGTTCAAAAAGCGGTTGACAAAAAATGCAAGAAGCAGATAAGAAGAGATATAATAATTTTTTCGGCAAAATTTACGAGCATTATTAACACACTTGCAACACTCTGTAATGGAGCTTTATCCAGCAACAATTTCCAAACCAATTTGATAAGAAGCTCCAGGTTTTGTCGGCTCCCTTTGCCTGGCTGGTGTCGGGCCAAGGCTGGCATTGGAAGTCGTTTTTGTGTTTAAAGGTCCGCCAAGTCTCCGGCGATTATGCACACGAGTTACCGCCATTTTTGTGCAAGTGGAGTTGACCGAGCGCACTTAAGAAGCTGGACTGTGCCACCACGGGTCGACTTTATCGCATTATCTGAAGTGGTCCAAAAAGTAAGACGATGAGATAAAAGTATGAGTACTTGTACCTCCCGCGTAACGGAGCTGAGAAAACGACGAAA
>NW_026454384.1:4626-9395 GCF_943734635.1 Anopheles cruzii
GTACTTGTACCTCCCGCGTAACGGAGCTGAGAAAACGACGAAACAAACTGAAATTTAACAAAATGCCGACAATGCTTTTCTCAAGATGAACCGAGTTGCGTGCCAGGGACGAGTTTGCGTGTGCCGTGCCACGTATTATGAATGTGTTTTGTCCAAGTTTCGGGTTACCTGAAGTTCAGGCCCCTCCACCTGACGTTGCTACAAGTACATGCCCAATGGCGGAATATTTCAGCATCAAGCACAACAAATCCCTTCTTTGATGTCTGGTTTCTCGGCACTTGTACCGGAACGTCGTGAAGCTGCTGGGTCGAGCAGTTAAGTTGTGCGACGCGTCTGCACCATGCACTTAGCTGAATATTAAATGCTGAAATAATTGTCACTATAAACGACGTTTTTGTGGACGGCCCGTGTAACGTGTTCCCGTGGTAGACACTGAATAACGACGAGCCGTTGCAGTTTATGAGAATTTGTTACGGGCGAATTGGATATGTTTTTCGATCCGCTACTTTATTCTGGTTTCCTTTTTGGCAATGTTTAAAATTTATTTGTTTATTAGTTTCCGATTTGCAACATTATTTTAATTATGTTCTATATTTCTAAAGTTTCCTGCAAACTATTAATCATCATTTGACTCAACTTGGAATTATGCCGAAGTATGCTTTCCGATTGGGAATGTTAAAATATGAACTGATCTACACCTACTGATTAGCTTAACATTTACTATTGAACTAAAATCCTGTACCGTCCAGTGCAAACCGTAAAATGGAATCATACCTCGACCTGTAAACGTTAAACTGTAAACATCAAACAGTTCCTTACTGAAAGGCAATGTGCAATGTTGATCTCAGCGTATTACAACCATATCACAACCTTCAATCGTCTTTAATGAGCGTTAAGCAATTTCGATCTTTTTATTATATTTCGAGGATTTATTCGAGGAACGAGTTTTTCCGTCGCCGAAAGTCCAGATGAAGGCCACAGATTGGAGCTTATGAATTGTTGCTAGAGACTTTAAAGAATATCTCTAAGCCATACGTAGGAGAATTAGACATTAGGGAAATGGCATCTCCGTGCCATTTGAGGTGTTTGGTTGTGATGTGCCATTCTGATTGGGATATTATATGAAGAATTGCAAGTACTTTGAGGTCCCTGAAGTCGCTGTAAACTGTAGTTATTATTTTCGGATGGCCCAGATGTAATATAACTTCTTTAAAGATTATTCATCTTCATTGCTGTAGCTTTTTTTTTGAGTTGCTATAGTTTACCTCGTGTCTCTTAACATGTTTGAAGTATGAGTATGAGTATCGTATGAAGTATGAGTATGTGCCTCAGAGAAATCGACTCCAATAGAAGTTTGCCGAATGTTTGCAAACTGTCAGAAAGCATGGGCTTTCACAAAATTTGACAGTGATGCGTAATCAATAAATCGACAGAGCCTCCGAGATGACATGTTAAATTGGCAAATCGAATAGACATCTGTTCCCGATAAGAAAGTTCCACTCGTGGGTCCATGCGCGATCGAGACACGTTTCTTTGAAGACATTGTATGTTCCTGGAAGCCTTTTTCGTTCGGTTCAACTTTTGTACGGCAACCAGAAGTGGTCTTTTGAAGACATTTCTTGAGAGTTTCAAGATTTGATGGCATGACGTCTAATGGCAATGATGATTGGCAACAAATGGTCTTTCTCTTCCAGAGTACTGCGTCCGGGTTGAGCGTTGACGATTTTAACGTCCCATGCGTTTGATGTGTGGCGGCCTGTCGGTTCCTGGGATAGACGGGATTAGGTCAACCGGATTCGAGATTTCGCCGCTTGCTTCTCGTAGAAATCAGAGAACAGAGATCACGCGACAACGGTTCGCCTGTTTGGTAATTAGCAGAAGATGATTGCCAAAGCTTTCGACCATTTGCTTGCTTGGTCTCAATGACAGAAACGCGGCACCTTCTTAGCAGCTCGTTTCATAGCCTCGTCAACCAGGGACAATGTAGTGGTATAATCTCATTAGCGATTCTCGTAGAACCTTTCATCGCTTCCGATGACGGCGATGAGTTTTAAATTGGACACAGCTTCGATGCTCTACACAACCTCTTAGTTTGGAGGAGAACCTTTTTCATCTGATAGGTCCTCCGATGATGACCGGGCGTATTCTGAGTGCCCGAGATTATAACATCGTTTATCAAGAGGCCACGAAAATCATTTGAAAAATGATCAGCATCAGACTTGTTGCAAACGCCTTTGAAATTCTGCTTCCTAGGTCGTGTGTTTCAAGCGATTAATTGAAAGTACCCGCAGCATGGTGAACCGTTGTATCCGTTCCCGTTAGGCTGTTAAATTATTCGGGGACTGAATACCCATTTCTCTTTTTTCTTCGGCCCTGTCGAACACGTTGCGACTCCGAAGAATCATACCTTCTCTCTGTGAAATGTGTTCTTCTTAATCCGATCTGCAGCGCAGTACAAAAAACGCTTTTCTTTGTGCAAATTGATACTGCGCTAAAACCGTTGTTCTTCCAAACCCCACAAGAATCGAAAATCTCTCCCGACCGTTCATCAATTAGCTAGGCTTTTAATGGAGACACTCAAGATCAAGTATTTCTGTGTAGTCCTGCCCTTGGGTTGATCATTTATCGGCGGTATTTGCCGTTTTCGAATTTGGATAACACGACGTGAGACTTTTCAAAATGTTCAAACATGTACCCGTGCTCTTGGTTAAGTAACTTCAGGCTGCGGGACTCGTCTACGATTGTGTTTCTTGCTGTGCACGAGGTTATGCCTTATTTTTTTTTTTTTTTTTACTCTTAAAGAACGGGCAGAGCCGTATTTATTAAATCTAAACTTAAATCTATCGACAAAATATAACTTAGAGCTAAGCATCATGTAAGATGCGGGTGGCGTGGCATTTCCTCCAACGCCCAGATGCCATATCCCGGGCTTGCGCGGTTGTCAGATGTTGATGTTGATGTTTGTTGGTGGTTTGGTGGTTTTGTCATGTTGGTAGTGCTCTGGTTTTTGTGTTGTGTTGTACTGTTTGTCTGTTCTATTGCTGGTTCGTTTTCTATTGCTCATTATGGTTGTTGTTGTTGTTGGTTCTAGAGGTCGAGGTGTATTGGTCATCTACGACATTTTGTTCCTCTAGTGCTCCACTCGGTGGAGTGTCGGAATATACAAGAAAAAGACAAGAAAACAGTAATTAGAACGTGCGAAATCTGCTACACTTAAGACAATACCAAACCCTCGCTCAGAGAGGTTATGCCTTATGTAATCAGCTTTTTAAGAATCTGATGGGAAGAAGAAGGTTTACACTGTTGATATCGTCAAACTTGAGCGAAAATTTATGCCACCGCATGAAACGCTGAAGGGAAAATTATTCGCATCCTGTCCCAAGTCAAATAAGAGCACGTCTCTGTGGCATAAAATCAGGTTTTACAGAAATAATTAGGCTTAATTTGAAGTTTTTTCTCTCGAGTAAGTGAACTGCTATAAAAGAGAAGAGCATTTAAAACTATCCTTCAATTTATGGCCGTGGGCATGTCCGCAAATGTGTTCGGCTGCAGCATGCTAAACGTATAGTTATTTGTTTCACAAACTTGATCGCAAAGTATTGAAGAAAAATTGTAAATTCCAAACGAATATGTTTCTGGTCTTGTAAGAAAAACGCATTCTCCTTCAATGATATTGTAAGAGTTGTAACTAACATACAAATCGTTGCACGATCCCTATTTTTTGTTCAATAATATTCTCAATTTCAAGCTGTTATTTTAATAAATTTAAATGTGTATTATTTTTTGACAGTTTTCTTCGTGCATCAGATAGAAAAGCAAAAGCAAATTTCAGTAAAAAATTATTTTTTTACCGTAACCCGACAGAGCCTCGCACTAAATCACGAAAGGAAACTTTGCAAGAAAGTCACACAAATCACTTTCCCGTAAGTACAGGGAAGAAAAGAACTGATCCAGAGAAGATTATTGTTCGTACGAATGCTTTTTTATTATTTATGAAACGAAAGTTCAAGGAACAATCCACCAGCAACTATTGCTCGGAAGCAGAGGGTGTGGCTCTGAGTCGCTATCAGTTACACCATCTTGACCGGGTCAATGGATCCAATTTCCTCGCTCACCACCAAATCCGGCGCATTTTTAAGTTGCGTTCTTGAAAGTTTGTTCGAGAAATGGTGGCTACGGACAAATGGAAAATCTTGTTCGTCAGTTCCTCGCGGAGGGTTAACGACTTTGTCGTTCGTCAATTCGGCATTTTGAAGCCCGCGCACGCCGGTAGATCATCTCGTCATCGTAGAGAATGATGCGAGTACGTCCACAGGATAACATATGTTGTAATCTGTTTCATTTCACTTATGACTTTTAATTCCATTACGCCTTGTTCTCGTCGCGTTAAAGGATTATGTGATTAAGCACTCGAAGTCGAGCGTGCCCCTGGCTTTTTACAGTTAAAAGTATTATTGAGTGCTGTAATATTTCATTCGCGTATTATTAGCGGCTCGTTTGGGCCTTCTGCTTTCGGCTATTTTGCTTATGTTATGGTTTTACAGGTACAAAGTTATATGTAATTTATTGTGGGATGTGAAAATGTTGACGACAGGCTGTTTTTTGTTTTTCCTAGAGTTCTGTTTTAATTGCTTTGAGAGATTAAAATTTGCTTTGTGTAATGATTATTGAATACGGAGAAAATTATATTATATTTCTTCTCTAACGAGTCACGAACTCTTCATCGTTTCACACGCCAAGCGCTGCCTATCAATGCAAAGCACAAGTAA
>NW_026454385.1:0-8892 GCF_943734635.1 Anopheles cruzii
ACCGGACAGTGTGGGCCATTTTTGAACCACCTCTCCAACAGCCATCAGAGCGAAAGGATACGAAACCATCAAGGGGCTATTTATAAGGCTAGTCCACATCGAACCGAAATCAGCGGAAGGGCTGCCAATTACAAGAGCGGGTCACGCAGCACCGCAGCACCCCGTATCGCTTGCCTTCGCACGAACTTGGCGACCTGTCTGGAGGCGAGAGGGTTTCGGGTCTACCAAAAGTCCTTTACGTTAATTATAGTGGTAAATCGTCCCAAGTTCCCTTCCGATTACTGCGAAAAATGCAACGCTTGACGAGCGCTTAACGTGGCGACCTGATTCGGGGGAAAAATGCAAGATGATGGAATACACCGGATGCCGGATGTGGAGTGTAATCCCATCAAGCAATTTGCGTTATTGGATGCGGTGCGCTTGGACACGTTTGCCACCGTTGCACCGTTCTTCGGCGGTTAGCAAGCGAAAATCCTTCGATCAGTGCAATCATCAGGCCGGCGATGGATTGCATATAGATTAGGTTAAATTTATCCGATCCGAGGTCGATGGATCCGGCCGCTGCATTTGAATTTATTTGGTAAAAAATTGGCAACCGATTTCAGTCAAATTTGAGGTAACAGCTTGAATATGTCCAACAGAACATCCAGCCCAATCCAGCCCAATGTGATTTATTCCTATTTTTGTACAAATATTTGATGAACCTTTATCAACTCTTTAACAATGTTATGTACGTTATCTAGTGTGAATGTACGAGAGTTAACGAACGCAATGCCCATAGTATTGCATCATCAAAACATTGCCGGCGGGGTGAGTGCCATTGGGTAAGGCAACCGGCCCCAACCGGATCGCTAGAATCGTCCGAGCAAGCCGAGAAACGAGCGAATAATTGCAACGCCAGCAGTTTGGGTCACCGACCCAACGATCGCTAGAACCGTCACTCCAAGACCCGGAAGAAAGCGATCGCGAACCGTAGCGTAAGCAGATAAGGGCTAACCCATCGATCAGCGATCGGGACGACGATCAGTGCGACGGATGGCAGGGAAAGAGCGGCAACCGGCACGAAGGGAAACGATGCACTCGGTAGCCGACAACCCGGAACCCGACTCGGTCAAGTCGTAATTGGGGCGTTAGAGCAGGATTGAACTAGTACTAAGGTACGCGTGAACCGAGGGGAAGATAATTATTGTACGTATATAAGAAAGTTGAACGGGCCGCTGTTTGCCGATTGTTAGATTCAACCTCGAAGTGTGCGAACATTTATTCAACTACGAAAGCTCCGCAGTCCGCACAACCAGGTCAAGTGTTGTATGAGTAAGTAACTATCTCTTCCAAGAACGATGTTTGATCCTTGCTTCTTCGTGTGACTGAAGTGTATCAAAACTGCGCACTTTTTGTTCATTACGCATTGTTAAAACTGAAAGTAGAATACGGTCCAAGTCAAATTAATCTGCAAACTTGTTCCACCCATTGCAAAAGAGTGCATCACCCACAAGTTCGTTGTTCGACAAGCACATTACAGTGTCACATCATTATTTTTAAGTGCTCACATAACTATCTAGCTATGTAATGCAGATTCTCTTACCACCAATTTATTTATAAACCATAGACTTTAATATTACATCAAGTTGTTGCTCGCAACTACTTAATCGCAATTTCAACCAACACCAAGTTAACGCTGTTCTTGTTTTTTTTACTCCCCTATAAAGCGAATTTTGGACCCTTGAGCTCATTTGTGTATTTTGGAAACGATAAGTCAGAAGAGTGTCGTAGTGTCGTGAAGTGTGTTTCGGAAGCATGGGGACTCTAGGATGGATAGTGTTCTTGTGCATCGTCAGCAGTGCTAGATCGGGTGGCGCGATTTTCGACGAAACTGATTCTGCTACACCATGTTCTGCTAGCTTCTCTGGATATGCTCTCGAGATGCTCATGGTAAAGCTAGACCACATGCAGCAAAATGTACTGGAGCTACAGATCGAATTGGCCAAGCAGCGGAAAGAAGCTGCGCAAAGCCAAGCTGACTGCAAGGCGCACATGACCGTGGGACTAGACCAAATGCAGCAAAGTTTTTTGGGGCTACAGAGCGAATGGGCCAAGCACCGGGAAGAAGCTGTGCAAAGCCAAAACAACAGTGATAAGAGCCTGGTCGAGATTAAGAGGGCCGTGCAGAACAATCTCGATTCGATGCGTCGATTGGAGGATGATGTTGCGCAAATACCTACGCGTGTTACAACGAAGACCAATCCTCTTTCATATGTACCCTATCGCTCGTGCAGTGACATTCGGAATGCACAGTCTGGGATATATATTATCCAGGCGAACGTTGAAAGCATCCCTTTTATGGCGTACTGTCACCGGGATACGAAGGGTGGAGGCATCTGGTTGGTGATACAGCACCGATTCGATGGATCGCTGAACTTTTATCGCAACTGGAAAGAGTATCGGAATGGTTTTGGTGACATTGAGAATGAGTTCTGGATCGGACTGGAACGAATACATCAGCTGACATCGGGGCGACCCCATGAACTGATGGTTGAGCTGAGAGACTTTAAGGGGAATTATAGCTTTGCATTCTACGCAGCATTCGAGATCGGCAGTGAAGCCGAACAATACAATCTGAAAACCCTTGGAGCGTACAGCGGAACTGCAGGGGATTCTCTGTCACATCACAAGAATATGAAATTCTCGACGTACGATCGTGATAATGATGTATGGAAGGAAGTAAATTGTGCTGCAAGATATGAGGGTGTCTGGTGGTACAGCGGCTGCTCGCACTCCAATTTGAACGGGCCATACAAGAATATAGTCGATATTAAATCGATGTTCTGGTACCACTTCAGCGGTTCCTATGAAGGACTGAGCTTTTCAAGAATGATGATACGACCAAAATGAACGCTGTTGTCCATTAGCTCAGGATCAGCTATGCGCTATCCATTCCGTAATGCAGCAAAACCTCCAAAAGGTCAACGTACGTCTCGAAGACTCGAAATAATCATCCTTCAGTATGAAAATGCACGATTAAACGTGGCCAAAAAGAAGAAGACCTTAAGCGCCAAACGTCAAATTAGAATAGCTTCTGCTACGGTCCACAACGTACGCTTTGCCTGGTCCGGAAATGTTAACCCGAGCAGCGACTACTTTCATCACTATCTTCTTCTACAAATATAAATAATCTATATCTTCTTCTTCTGTATATATATAAAAATGGATGTTTTTCTGTCTGTACCGCATTTTCTCCAAAACTACTGAACCAATCCGCGTGAAATTTTGCACAGCGTAGTTTTGTGACACCGCATTGTGAATAGGAAAGTTTGACCCTCCCACATCTGCGGAGAGAGGGAGGGGGTTCCATTCAAACGTAACATAAAAATTCAGCATAATTCGGGCTGTTTTCGAACCAAATCGAACCAAATTCGTCAGGTGGAAGTTTTTAGGAACGGTTCTGACGAATGTTTGAAAGCCCTCCCCTCTTTACAAAGGGGGTCTTCCATACAAAATGTGGGTGAATTTCAGATAAACATTCAGTTTTCCACCATTCAGTATGTATCCAGCACAAAGCGTGGTGAATAAACGTCGACGCGACAACTGACGTTTGATAGATGGGGCGCAGTTTGTTTATCAGTTGGGGCGAGCGCCAATGTCTTAATTCGTCGCAGAGAGATCAGAGGAAGCATGTGGCGTATCTGAGCAAGTTTCGACCGTTTTTCAGCATTTATCATGCCGTTTGGAAAATGTTTTGCCAATGCGAAGAAGATAAAATTATCGCGCGTGGCTGAAGCACAGGACCAACGGGAAGCGAAACTGATCGGATTCGTTACCAGGAAGTTCTCTGAAACGCCCCTAATCGAGAAATGAGGATGAAATGAGGTGTGGCAACGCTCACCGGGAACAGCTAGTTGTTAATAAACGGCATTCTATACCCTAAATAAATCTTGTTCATTTGTCAAAATCGACTGAAAAATGCCTGAGTTATTTAACATTTTAATAGTATGGAACACCCTGAATACAGGTTGAAGGTTTATGTGGCCAAGGTTCATATACGACAATGTTAAACGGGCAATAAGACGCTGACGCTGCATGAGTCTTGAGACTTAGAATCGCAATACAAATGACAATTTTGCATAGGGCACTAACAAAATAGATTAACAGTAATAAGAACAACCCAATTTAATAACATATCGAATGACCTCAAGCGCTCTAAAAACATACGCTAAAGATATAGTTTAAAAAGAATACCCATAAGGTGAAAGATTATCATTCAATATTGCTAGAAAGATGAAAATACAAGATAAGTATGGGCGAAATATGATACTGACGGACTTTCTGGCGTATCACTAAAGACGTGCGTAACATTTCGTTGTCCTGGTGGAACACAAACCTCTTGTGGTTGAACACAAAACCCCAAACCACAAACCGTGGGCCGATTCTGGTTGTTTCTGGTCAATTGTTAGCTTGTCAATTGTTAGTGACCCATTCCTCATCCCCAGTACCTATCCGTTTAAGAAATAGTTCGTTTTCATTCCGTTTAGCCAAAACTTCGCCGATGGAAATTTGAGCCATCATGTTTTTAGGTGTAAATATGGTGGCGCCCAAACATTGAGCTTCTTTGTGGATCCAGCTTTGCGCAAATGGCTTTAAGCTGTTCGATGGTTGATCTTTAGCTCCTGGCCGATGTTCTGACTACTAACATGCCGATGAACTTTGATTATTTCTGTGATTTTATCGACATTTTCGATGACGTGTCTGCCTAGGCTTTAACATAAAAAATAACTGAAACATGTCAACGAAACCAAAATTTCACCCAGCTAGCTGTTAGAGTATCGGCACCACAAAAACCATGCAAAATTTCAGTGGCCTATCTTGAGTTTTCGCCTTTATCGGACAAAAAATGTAAAATGTACCGAATTTTCTCCGCGTTGACCTCCATTGTTAACACCCTGTAACTCACAAACGAATAGAATAAACAAAGAACAATGAAAGCATTTTTTTAAGTGTAAAGTATCAGCTTTAAAACGAGCCTAAACTTGAAGCTGTACGATCGATACTTCCGGAGACATAGATCACAAAAGGCATCTGTCGTGAAAAACGTCGATTACTTTTTCCCCAACCTGATATACTCCGCGGACGTGGCCGCGGGCCGCGTGTTTGAAACCACTGGCGCAGAAAAATGTGCATGAAGAAGAACCTGGAATGAGTTTGTTAAATTTGACTATCGCCATTAATTAGTGTGGTCATCGGCAAAAGTTAACACTAAACGTTCGGGACTATTTTGGACTTTACGACTATAGTTTAAGTTGAGTTTTAGCTGCCGAATGTTCGCTCAGTGACCGTTGCAAGAAGTTTCGTTGCAGAGAACGGCCCTCGACTGCGCAACAATTAACACATGGGTCCGCGAACACATTTTGACGATAGAAAAACTACAAAAAGTCCGCACTCTTTCCGGAAGAAACCATTTCCGGCCAGAGCGAGCGTCGAGTCCGGTTCGCGGCGAAATCAAACCCAACTCGTTTGCCAACGACTTGGCGATTTCCACGTGAATTGATCCGATTACACGGCGCGGCCAAATCCCCCGGAGCCGGACCGAGTGGATCGAGTGCACCGATGGCGTCATCTTCGCACAGGCGGACGACCCTCAAATGCTGGCAAAAAAAGAGGCCATCCTTCGCCCATCTTTCGGCAAAAAAAAGGTACACCAAGACGGAGGTGCAGCTGCAACGCCGAGCGCGGAATGCATTCGTCACACGCATTCGGTCACACAATGGTGTCACTGATGGGTTTTTGCGCTTTATCCCGTGGACCATCACCGCGTGGTCCTAGGATCTGATTCGGCGGGAGTCGTGGCCATGGCCGCCGCTGAAGACTGTAACGTAACACTCGGCGGCCCCGAAAAATCCCGGTCCAAGGCTTTCGGGGAACGGCACGGCGTCCATCCGTCCGGAGTTTGCTCAGCACCAACGCCGCCATCAGCACTCGGGATGGAAACGGGGCAAAAAATGCCGTACCCTTCGAAACGCGTCCAAGGACCTAAATCAGAGGACACGCGGCGCTGCCCACTCCAGCAACCTGAACTCACGCGCGTACACACCCTTCGCGCGGCGGGTTCGCCCATAGTTTCATTTGATTATGGCCGCCACTCCGAGGGGTCTCTCTCTCGGTCGAGGGTGTGTGTGCGTTGGGTCCTGCTGTGCCTTCCGGGGGCGCCGACCGGTCCGGCAAGCTCACGAACTTCCTTCTTCGCGCGGCACACGGCGATGAAAATGGAAAACACGAGAGTCCCCACGAAGTCCCGATGAAGTCCAACGCGATGGCACCAGCACCGCGTTCGGGTTCTGAGTGCTTCTGAGAGCGGCAAAAAACGGGAGTTCCTGGCGTTGGGCGGAAGAAAAGCTGGTGAAAAATTTAAAAGCATTCCCACCCTTGGCCGTAGCCACCCACTCAAGGGGATTCGCGCAACTCGCGCAAGTTTTGCAGACGGGACGGAACGCGAACCGCAGAACCCCATAGCGGCAGGTACCGTGCTCCAAGCCCGGAGACAGCTGAAAAAGGATACCGAAAAGGCCACGGCGGCGACGGCAGGATCCTCGGTCGGCACTGGGTAGATGTTTTCCCGCGATACACCCTCCCTGGTGGCCATACAGCAGCTACCGGCGAGGGTGCTACCAACGGGAACCAGCGTTCGTGCCTATCTTCCCTCCGACGCCGCGAAAATGGATTGTTGCCGGGGCTGAAGCGAACGTCGTGGAGCACGGACGTTCGTTGTTTTTTTTTTCTCGCGTGTTGACTCTACCACGCTACGACCCCGAGCCACACGGCCCTAGCTCCGGTCTGGCCCGAGGGATGCCAACCACGAAGGGTTCACGAAGGGTGTCCAAATTAATCCCAAACGCGCCGCGGTGCCCGTTCTGACCAAACAACCCTCGCACACATACACACACAGCCAGAGGGTGACCTCTGCGAAGTTGGAACACAACCTGCCTGGGAGAGCCTTTTACAAAGCCACGGTTTATCTTGATGTGTGCAATCGGCGAAATTGCTATCGAAACTCCTTTCGCAGCAGCGGTGGAGCGGTGCACAAGGTCCGAGCGGGTGTCATCAGTCCTAATTAAACAAGGCCGCCAACCATTTTAATCACATTCAATTTGGTAAACAATATTTTAATCGACTCCGTTTTGAAGGAGCTTCTTCGGTTTCATCACCGCCGTGGCATCAAAAATCGCGACCAACAAGTAACATTTGAGATTGGCTAGGAAATGGCGAAAAGATTTATTACCACCTTCTGTTTTTATGTCGGACCATTTAGGGCACTAAATCCTAGAATCACGTGTAATTTATGCTGGGAGCAACCGACATGTGTAATTTCGCCACATATGACCACCTGTCTGGGCCTTGTCTGGGCACCAAATTAACCGACAACTCATCGGCTGCTCTGGGAAAAGGGTTCTAGAAGGGTTCGGTTAGGGTTTGCAATCGTCGTGTCGAAATAATAGTCGGCAGTTAATTGTTGTACCGTGTTGTGAATATTGACGCATTTTTTATCTCAGCATGCATTTCGTAAATTGTGGAAAACCAAAAGTCAGCCGAGGTTTTGTCTAATTGATTCTTCATAATTAATAAAGCATTTGTGGAAAGCCATCGGCGAGATTGTAGCTGAGCTCGCAAAGAATGGTATAACAGTAAGACGGTAGAACAAGATCCTTAAAATTATGACTGGGACATGTGCGAGCGAATCGATGTCTTCTACACAAAAAGGAAGACAGACATCTAAGGGAACAACTACGTATTTAATGATGTTTCTGGATCAGTATCTCCTGCAGAAAAATGCAACAAAATTTCCGACCAACCTAATGATCAACCCTGAGCAGCACCCTGTTCCCGTCATCCAATGGGTGTCCTTCCAGGCTTGCTTTCTACCGGGTGGGAATGGAGCGAATTTACCCGTGGATCTACACCGGAATCGCGCGCCAGCTGAGAATGCAGGGAACGGCTCCGATGCTGCTGAGCGCGATCACCCGCGATCTCTTCAAGTTGGACATCCCGTTAGGCAAGGTCGCCATCACCGGCGGCTTCTCGGCCGACTGCATCCGCCAGGGTCACCCGGAGTATCTGCCGAAGCTGCTGGAAGGCTTGGCGAACGTGATCGAGGACGAGCCTGTAGCGTGGATCTCCGAGGAGAAGATCACCTTTACGGGCCGCTGCCTGGTGTGGGCCTGCTGTGTGATGGGACTGTTCATTGTGGTGTTTCTCCTTAAGACCTTCGGCCTGTATTTATTTCCAAACATTTAAATATATTTATTTAAGACCGCAAAAGCTATCGTTCGAATTTTCTTTATTTTCGCTGAAATTGGAAAGAAATTGGCCATCGAAAGAAATGGGGGCGTAAAATAAGGTAACACTCTTAGCAATGCACGAAAGAAAATCAGTTTCCATTGTAAGCTGTAGGGCAAACATTTGGGAAAACGCTAGTCGCGGTTTTCATCTCTTTGAACGCCCGGTATCCTCTCGACCGTCCGGTGTCACAAAACTACGCTGTGCAAAATTTCACGCAGATTGGTTTGTTTTCGAACAAATCGAACCAATTTCTGCAGAAGGGGAATTTTTGCGGGGGGGAATTGTTTGTTAAATAAATTGTTAAAGTTAATCGTTGATAATCTTATAATGTAAGTGCAAAATAAGTAGCCGAAAGTCCAATGAATTACTCCATGACAATTCTACCAAAACATATATCAAGAAGGTCATTGTTACAAAAGCTTTCGTTACGATAGTTTTCAATCAACGAATGTTTCTTGATTCTTGGAAAAATCGTCGATAAATGGAAGTCAACTCAATATCTCAGGTTCTGTAAGTGAACTATCACTGGATCACTGATCTCGTATCAATGCGACTGCTTAATAA